>NW_019416733.1:710124-772757 GCF_000390285.2 Anoplophora glabripennis
GCGTTTTTCGAAAAAATGGCTAAATGTGATTGGATGCATATCGAGGTTCATATGAAATTTTAAAGTGTTAATCGTAGGTGGCTGGCATTCGCAATAAACAATCAATTTTATTCTGTGACAGTTGTCATTAACCATCATCGGGAGCTTATGGAGACAGGATCAGTAGTTGTAAAAAATCACAATTTAAAGAAATTTAATTTTAATTTAAAGAAATCACAATTTAAACATTAACAATTAATAAGAAAATGTGAATATCAAAATAAGATACAATAAACTTGGAAATTAATAACAAAATTAATGGTACTTCATGATTAAATAATTTAATTCTAAAAAGTTTGTTAAAATCACACTGATCAGTTCCGTAAAACGTGTTCAAAGTGAGAACCGTTTTGTTCAACACAAGCCTGCAAACGTGACACGAAATTTTGACGTATTTTCGTGTGAATGTTGGGAATCTGTCTAATTTCTTCAGCCGCAGCAAGGATTCGTTCATGTAATTGTTCCCGGGTTCTAATTGGTACGGCATAGACGCGATCCTTCATGGCCCCCCAGAAAAAAAAGTCCATGGCATTTAGATCGGGAGAACGGGGGAGAAAATTTCATATAAATCCCGGATTTAAGTTGTAACGTTGAAGAGCCCATAAGCTAAAATTTCTTCTTCGTGGCAAATCTTCTACTTTAAGTTCCTGGGCCTTTTGAAAGTGAAAAGGTTTCAACAGTTGTCGTTTGATAAAGCGGTGTATTCTTGTTCTGGGAATCTCAAGTTAAGATGACGCGCGTCTTATGCTCATTTCGGGATTTTCTTCAATTAAATTTAAGATAATTTCTTCCTGTTCGGGAGTTAATAAATAACTTCTCCATGAATTAGTTTTTTTCACAACTACGGATCCTGTCTCAATTAGCTGTCGATGTACTCGTGCAAACATTGAATGGTATGGGAGTATGCGTGCAGGAAATCGCTCGGCGTACAATCAGCATGCGAGACGTGAATTTTCACGAGCCTCCCCGTAAATTAGGTGCATTTGTACCCTTTCTTGGACAGAAAATCTCACCATTTTTTCGGGAACAATGATTACTGACAACTAATGGTAACACTTTGACACTGGTTAATGACAACTGTCACAGAATAAAGTTGATTGTTTATTGAGAATGCCAGCCACCTACGATTAACACTTTAAAATTTCATATGAACCTCGATATGCATCCAATCACATTTAACCATTTTTTCGAAAAACGCTGCTTTTTTCGAAAAAATTTTAAGAGACAAAAAAGTTTTTAAATTCCCTGGAGTTTCTAAGGGGCTACTAATTTTAAAAAAAATTAAATATCCAACTAAAGTTCGATGGCCCCAAAAGCAAGGGGGCCCCCGAAAAAGTGTCTTGTGGGGGCCCCTTGCCAAGAAGCTTGTCAGCATTGCATTCTACATGTCATAAAATCCATGTGTACCAAATTTGGTGTTTCTTGTGCGATAGAGCTCTGAGATATAAAAAAAATTAAATTTTTAGGGGCTTGTTTCGGGGGGCTATATCTCCGAAAGGGGGCCGCACTTATCAAAAATAAAAAATACGGGTCCCTTAAATTTTTCTTAAGAATTTCTGACCAAATTTTGTTGCATTTATTTCGGGACACCCTGTATAATACAATTTTGGAGTTCTTCTAAATTATGTGGTCTATTAAAGTACACTTTGGACTTAAGTAGCCCCATAAGAAATAGTCCAGGGGTGTAAGATCTGGGGATCTCGCGGGCCATTCCATCGGTCCTCGTCTGCCGATCCACCTCCTAGGAAATCAATTGTCCAGAAAATCTCGAACCGGCGCGCTTAGTGCGGAGATGCACCGTCTTGCTGAAACCATATGATGTCATCGGGGTCATTATCGTCAGGAAAAATTACTGCAAGCGCTGGAACAAGGTCATTTTGTAAAAACTCTAAATATCTTTCTCCTGTAAAGGTTCCTTCATAGAAGAAAGGCCTTACTATTCCGTTGTCAACTATTCCAGCCCACACATTTAATTTCTGTGGGTGTTGGGTATGTGTCTCTGCCATCCAATGAGGATTTTCCCGACTTCGATACCTCCAAGTTTGACGGTTCACTGTATCATTGAGACAAAACGTGGCTTCGTCTGAAAAAAGTATTTGCCGGTGTAAATCTCTATTTACTTGACACAAGTCTGCCGCGTGTACACGGTGTGCATCAGCAGGTTAAGCGGTGTTGTCACGTTGTGATGAAACTCCCCAATATTAATACTCGCCGTATTTTGAAAACTGTTAATCTTACGTCCCTGCAATATACAACTTATACTGTAGTAATGGCAGTCAAACTTCTCACACACTGTATAAAACCTTTACAATATGTCTTTGTGTTAAAGTAAGTTGATGATTCATTAGAATAAATTTCAAGTCATTAACAAATTGAGGCTCCTGTCATATTCTTTGTTTTATTGAAGGATGGAAGAAAGAGCTATTGTTTCGTTACATTACGATTAAATTACACTTTGAAAAGAGGTTTGAATAAATTAGTGGCCTAATCAAGAACGAGGTCGGAATACAAATTAATTAAAAAAAAATTAAAATTACAGCGTAGATAGATCACTTCCATGTTTCATTTCGTAGAGCGAAATTTTAATTTGTATCAATTGATGTATTGTTTAGATACTAAAAACGTTTTCTTTGTTCTTTTTCTGTGCGATTGCATCACCCCTGGGTTATTATTTCCAAAAATGGTCCTTTGGCTAGAACGCAGCATTATTTTGAGAAAAAACGTTTTTCTTTTGCGTAGGAAAATATAAATAGCTAAATGGAAACGACCTGTCAGTGAACGAGAGCTTTGCAGCTATTTTTATGAAACAACAAAATGTCTCTGTCTAAAATTAAATGTTTAAAAAGTTTGTCCTGTAGGTTAATCGTCGTAAATTATTTTTAAAGTTAAACTAGTTCTCTTTCAACCTTTTCTTGAGTTGCTGTATATTTTATAGCAGCGTCAAGTATATTACAGGGAGTCCTCAATGGAAACAGCCTCCAATAACTCCTTATCAAATTGCTCAAACCGTAAAATGAGGTTACTTTGTGGTTATTGTTATTTGTGATTGTGAATGTCAGAACAAGAAATGCATATCTGGTGGTTTTACTTTGAAACTTTATGAAATGCTTCTAGGTACATACAATGATTCTTGTGGTAGATTAACAAGTTTTAATACTGTAAATTGGATTACAGGTTCTCCCTATATACCATTTTTATCATTAGTAGTTTATAGTATGGTAATAGCAATTCACTTTTTCGTTATTGGTCGTTGTTTAAATTTTTTAATTTCTTTTATTGTTTCATTTCTTATTCCCTATTTCCCTATCTCACATTGTCTTCCAAATCATTTTTTCAAGGGCGTTATCTCCATTGCGTTTGTTTTACCGACGTACTGTAGTCGGTATTAATATTGTTTTATACAGGGTATCCCAAAATAACCCAGAATACCCCAGATTTCAGAATCGAGTCCTAGCAAAAAAAATCGAGAAACCATATTGGTGACTAACTTGAAAATATTAAATTGATGTTGACAATAATTTTCAAATTTTTTGACACATTGTTAGGTTAATAATTAGAATTTCATGAAATGCCGCTCTGGAGGCTGATATCCTATCAATGTGTCATCCAAAATTTTACAAATACCGTTTTTTCGAGTTATTCACAGAAGAACGACTTTTACCGCTAATGACTTTCAACCAATTTTTCTTAAAAAGTTATCGAGTGTTCGTGTCTTTTTGGACCACCCTGTATATATTTCCATTTGCCTGTATTCATTCAAAATAACAAATTTTTGTTCACAACGAAATATAATTTTAATGAATTTGAGGTAACATTCAACCCACTGTTTTATTTTGGTTTTGTATCGATACAAAGGTGGCACTTTTTTCACAGAAAAATATTTAAAATTACATGGTGTTCCATAAAAAAATAATTTAATCACTCTATTTTTATTGGGTCACCCTGTATGAATGGTAATAATTTATTGCTATTTAGTTGTTTTTTTTTTCATAATTTCTTGTGCATCGCCCACTGGTTTATGAATTAACAAATTGTAAAATAATGTTTCACTCATCCTATGAATCACCAGTTGTGATTCACGAGCAGCAATTTGACTTTTCTTTATCTTATTCCGCTCGGTAAATAAAGGCTTATGATTCCAGGTGAATCATAACCCTTTCACCCTTTCACTCTGACGAATATAACATCTTATATGAACGTTATACGATCGATTATCTCCTAAAGTATGAGACCTATCGAAAAATCACAAGACATAAACGATTTAGGGTTTTTTTAAAATCTATTACAGTAAAGAAAAATTAACAAGGTATACAGGATCAGACAAAAAGTCATGGCGAAATAAAGTTGCTTTTTCTTTAATGGGACAACCTGTACATTATTCCATATTTCAATCAATTATTCTTGAAATTCTAAACAAAATTCGTGTTCCTAAACATTTTCGTGATAACGAGATATCGAACATTAAGAGTAACTTTTTGCTACTCTCAAAATAAAAGAAAAATAACTAAATTATGGATATTTATTTTTAAATAACAAGTTGGAGGATATGGGTATTAGTTAATTTTATTATCTATTAGTTTTTTACAGGAAATGAAAAAGGATAATAGTTAGGGTTCTGAATATTTTAAATTTTATGAAAACAATAGTTATGCCAGAATAAGAAAAAAGAGTGAAAACAAGTTTTAATAAACAATAAATATCAGGTGCTCAAAGTGTTCACCATTTACCTTTTAACAGTAATGAATTCGCTGAACAAAATTTTGTGAATGTAAAAGGGTGCCGGGAAGAATAGTGGAAATTTTTCATGCCATATCCTTTCCTACAATTCTTCGATAATTCGCGGCGTATTTTTTAGACTACATTTTTTATGTGACCCTACAGAAAAAAGTCAAGTGGGGTCATATCGGGAGTCCTAGTTGGCCATTCAATTGCCGCTCTGCGTCCGATCTATTAAAAGTTTCATCTAGATGTGTCCGTACCACACATCCAAAATGTGGAGGGCCCCATCATATTTATTCTGCCGGTAAATTGGGATTGTTATTGTTCGGAAATAATCGTCTAAGATCTGGAATAATACGTTCTTGCAAAAGTAATAAATATCGTTCAGAAGTTAATTTTCTGTTTATAAAATAGGGTCATATGACTTGATTGATCTTGAATATTTCTTTTTTCTTTATTGTAATAGATTTTAAGAAACCCTAGATGATTGATTTTTTGAAAATGATGATGTTTTACTTTAAAATCTCTAGAAATAATAACTTTACCGCTATGAAGGAACAGTAGGTTAATTGCATAGAAAGTATTAAAGAATTGAAAAATTGTACCAAAATAAAAATTCCGCCAGTCGCGTAGAGCTCTGGTAGTAGCCATGAACGATTTTATAGCATTTTCTAATACGTTCTAAAGTATTTAAACTTTTTACCAAGTTTGATAGGGAAATATCAAACAGGGTTAGTGGTGGACAAAAATCATTTAAAATTTTTTAAATAAAACACCCTGTAACTCCGTAAGGAGACATATTTTATCTAAACGTTGTGTCAGTTCTTCATATTTTCAGCCCAGGTTTATCCAGTTAGCGTATGTACAATTATTAATGAATCACCCTGTATATCGGCGACCCTGTATTGAGTTCTTTGCGATTCATCCGAATTTCTTGGCTGAAATTCGGCGTTTCAGGTTATACCAGCTTGGATTTTCCGAGAAAACTCCGGCGTTATTGAAGTTTTCAGCGCTGCAAAACGGATGAATTAACAAGTGCATCTGTTCAGAGCCGTTACTAATTTTAGACGGGTTCTATATACATGCCACGTACAATAAAAAAGAGAATATTATATAGGCCAGGTGGTTTCTTTACCTCCCGCGTTATATTTGTACGTTATGCCGTGGAAAAAGTACCGTAGACTAATTATCAAGAATTCGGTAAATATAGGCACCGTATTTGTTTGTGTTTTGGACTAATCTGTGGAACGTGCAGGACCGTATTTTCTATTTCTTTTTTTTGGCGTTTAGTGTCATTTGATAACAAAAAAGCAACGAGGTCGAGAAATTTGTAATGGCCTGGTCTTTCCGGAGAATTATAGGAAATGTTCACCATTTTCGGTAACATAATTCAGTCAAAAAAATATATACAGAGAGATCCAGAACAAATATTTTGTGTTCCGCTCTCCTATTATTTTCACTCTTCGTAGTTGGCAACACCGACAGTGATTTATTTCGTTCAGCGGCGGGTTAAATGCAGTAGCGATAGGGTCACATATTCATTTTAATCACAAACATAGAACACAAAAAGCAGAAATGTTGGCATTAATTAATTTGAGGGGTTATTAATTTGTTAACAGAATAGATAAAATAAAAATGATTTAGATATTATTGTTATTATTAACCTCAAAACTAACATAAGAATCGATTTTTAAAAATTGTTTTTTTATGCGAACTTCAAAAAGCAACAATTTTTTAATGAATTTATGTTTACTTTCTTCATTTGGAAATGCAAATAAAAAATCGATTTAAAATTTCTTAAATTCTAACATAAAAAGAGCATGTTACCTATAAGAAAATTTAAAATAATTGCTTTATTGGTTTAAAATTAAAAAAAGTGAATATGTACTTTTAATTTTAACCAAAATTCTGCCCCTACCAGTAATGATAATTTTTGTAATTAATGTGTTATAATTTCTAACAACTATTTAAACATTGAAATGAAGATGATTAAAAATATTTAATATTTTTAATCACAGTTTTATTTATAATGAATATTCAACATGTCTGCCTTCGGTATGTATACATAGATTTATTCGCCTTCTTAAACTGTCAAATACATTATGTAATTCATTTTCTGTAATATTAGCCAATTTATTTATTATGGCGTCCTTTAGTTCATCCACTGTGTGTAATCGGTTTACGTATATAGAATTTTTTAATGTTCCAAAGAGATAATAATCTAAGGGAGTTAAGTCCGGAGATCTTGGAGGCCATAAGCCTCGACTAATAATGCGATCGTCATAAAATTCTCTTAGGAACTCCAGTGTTGTGTTAGCTGTGTGTGGTGTTGCCCCATATTAGCAGTATCTTCAAAGAAAATAGGTTCAATTATTCTTCTCCTAGATATGGTTATCCAAACTCTTTTTTAACAGGATGTAAAGTCGTTTCCATCAACACGTGTGGATTCTCCGCATACCACTGGGATAATTTTGTGAATTTATATATCCACTAAGATGAAACCATGCCTCATCGGTAAAAAAGTACAGATATGTATTATGTAATTTTTAATTTTATTGTAGGTTTCTGTACTGAACTATATGACATTCCAGGTGACTTCCCTTTACAAACACTGCCAGTATTTCTGAATCATGTCACCAAACGTCAAATATGCTGAGTAAAAAAGTTATAATCTTCGGTTTAATGATTTGGAAAAGTGGATTTGCAAAAAAACATGAGTGGATTGAATAATTCCATCCATTTTCATCTCGTTGACAACTCCGAAAGTAGGCCTCTACAATAAATTTATCGTCTTCTAACGAAAACACTATTTGCTAATCTAAAACAGTTCGAGTACTTTATATCGAAGAAACCATCGTTATTTGCTTCCTTACCACAAAACTAACAGTTAACAGATGATTAGCGTTGAAAAACACTCATTATTTAGAAAATTAACGATAAATTCAAATAAAAACACAATCGGCGAACACAAATAAATACAACAGCAAGCACACACGGGAAGTACGCACGTATCTGAATTAACAGATCGTGTCGGTCGGAAATCTAAGAAAACGGAAAGTAATTTTGATCAAATGAAAGTAAATTTTAATATCTTTGGTAACATTTAGTGTGATCGCTTGGTATAATAAATTAATTGCACTCAGTCCAATGTAGAATTTTGTCCAGATCTGTTAGCGACACCCTGTATATGCCAGTCGCCCCGTGTAGGTATCATTCGGTGGAATGCCCACAAAGGTCGTCGTTTTCCGAACTTAATACAGATTGCTTTTTCGTACTTCACCGTCGATCGGGAGGGATGTTGAACCTCCCGACGGTCGACGTACCAGACGACGTTCGGGTCAAAATACGGAGGGCATTCACTACCACAACAACGCCGTCGTGCTCATTCTGCGAATAACGCAACCTGTCGGAGACGATGGTCGTTGTTTGTTTTTTTTTCTGTTGTCGTCGAACGACGTGCACCTCAATCGAACATAATTGATTCGCTAGAAACCGTAGGAAAGTAGTTTTCTACAAAAGGGAGCCCGTTATAGGAGATTGTTTAGGATTTCGCTGTTTTGCCCCTCTATTTTGAAGGTGTTAAACTAAATCATATAAATTTAAAAAATTTTTCTAGAAAATATTATCAAATGAAGTCAAAGACAAAAGATATTCAGCTCCACAAACAAATCTTGTAACTGTTGATACTGCAGGAAATACCTACACCATATAAACAAATACAATAGTAATAATTATCAATAATAGAAACTGAAACTGATGAAATTACGTACACTTTTTAAAAAACATTATTAGCTTTCGTATTTTTATTCCATTTCANAATACAACAGTAATAATTATCAATAATAGAAACTGAAATTGATGAAATTACGTACACTTTTTAAAAAACATTATTAGCTTTCGTATTTTTACTCCATTTCAAAGACAACTTTAAAAAAAAATTCAAATGAAGTCATACAGGGTGATCATGGCGACCAAAAATGAAACCTCGTATTCTTTGGTGAATTTTAGGGGGAGTCTTTCTGTAAAGTTTTTATCTAGGACGCTTCGTTAAAAAGATACAGGGTGTTAAAACTTAAAAACATATTAATTCTTTTAAATAATTTAAAAATTAGTATGTTAAATAATTTGAAATTGGGCCCATGTATACAGGGTGTTTGTAAATAAGTGCGAAATATTTTAGGGGGTGGTTGTGAAGAAAAGTTCATATACTTAAACGTAGGTCGAAATATGCTTCGTTTCCGAGATACAGAGTGTTTAAATTTTAATTTTTTATTTATTTTTATTAATTATTTCAAAGAGTTTTAAAAATATTGATTCGAAATTTGAAAAACGCTTTGGAGGGATAAATGTGCTTTTTTTTAGTCATCCAAATTTTTCTACTTCCAAATTTAAATAAAATATTAACAAAACCTGCAATAAAATATGTTTTATTTTTTCCTCAAAAACGGTGCATCCTACGAAAAAAATTGAAGAGACCAATTTCATTCAGAATTGATGGCGGATGTCTAAAAAAATTTCAAAACGGGAAAAGGTCAGTGGCGTACCATTTTTTTATTAAAAAAGTTGTGGCATTCTCGCACGAACGTCACTGGTGCAAGTAGAAATATTCCAAAAAATGAACAATTATCTCTCCAAAGCGTTTTTCAAATTTCGAGTCAATATCTTTAAAACTCAAAATAAATAATTAATAANCACTGTTAGAGCTAAAAATTGTGTTTGCATTGAAAAACATGCAACTTTATTAACCACCTATTAAATATCACTGAAATGTCTCGAGCTGTTTCGAAAATTTTAATTAATTTCCGTCTTTTTCCTAAAACTTTTAACACACCGTATTTTCGCAACGGAACATTTTTGGACCATAGTTTATAAAGCAAACAACATAAACTTTCCATGTAGAATCACACCGTTAAATATTCACATATCATTAAGGAACATCCTATATGTTTTTTTAAAACAAATTTAGTAAAAAGCCACTGTTGATTTAGTCACGTTCAAAACATGTTTTTAATATAGTCGTTTCAAAATATATCGTGATTTTTTCTGGAAGCTTTATGTTTATGTATGGGGTGGCCCAAAAAGACACCAACTTTCCAATAACTTTTCAAGATTGAGTTCCTCTAAAAGTTTCAGATAAATGGTGTAGGATTTCACGAAACCAATACGTTGACGATCTTAGATTTGCCTTTTTATTTGATATACGCCAGGGTAATGTGCTCGGTCCAATTCTGCTATTTAATATACAGGGTGTCCCAAAAAGACCCGAAACATCCCATAATTTTTCAGGCGTGGAGGTGTTTTGTTTATGTATTTAATGCATGCATTCGTTAATTCAAGCTTTCTGCATTTTTTTAGTCTTTAAATAGTTGTTCATTTCCGTAAAAAATGGCAATAAATTAATTTATTTATGGAAAGTTGATCAGGTAACCTTCACTAAACGTTGGAATAACAAAATCGTTTCTATTTTAGGATTTGGGAAAACTAAAATTGCTACTTAATCGATTATTGATTGCCATGATTTCTGTATTAGAGTTTTTAGATTGTATTTGTTAAACTATGACAAATATTGAAATTAAAACATTCTGTCTTGGAAATTTTCGTATTTTTTTTAAATTTTATATTGAAACTATTTACGAGTTCATTGTTCGATATAGGTAGGTATTAAAATTTTTGTTGTCAGATTATACTGAATCCATAGTAACATATTCTTTCATGTTAATATTTTTAAATCAACCGTCTTATGTGAACAAAGAGCTTTATCATCGTTTTTCTCGAAAAATTCACCTTATTCTTTGGCGTTCACAAAATCATTATGACTTTTAAGAAATTTTGACTTTTAACATACCCCTCAATGGGGTGTTTTGTCACTATACTTTAGGGTGGCCCAAAGAAAACGAATATCTTTTTTTTTCGTGTCTCTTGTGAAAATATGTTAGTTTATCATGTTTTAAGAGCCCCCTCAAAAAATCACTTTTTAGAGGTCGCTCAAGATTTTTAAAAATTTCGAAAATCGTCAAGAATTTAATTTTTTTCTTCGATTTTTTTCATTTTCTAGGTTGAAAAAAAATCTCGATTCTGAAAATGTCAAATAGATATTTTAATTTCCAAAGGTCACTAATATTTTTTTTTATTGAATTTGATGAACAAAAGAATAGAAGTAAATCACGAGACATTTAAAAAATTTCTCGAGGCAAAATTTACTACCTCACTGTATCAAATATTTATAATTTTTTAAAATTTAAGTGTCGTGATTTATTTCTATTCTTTCGTTCATCAAATTCAATAAACAAAATTATTCGTTCGTTGATATTTATTTTTAGAGGTCGCTCGAAAACATAGGTACACTACTTTGAAAGTTAAAATAATTATGAGAGACCTTTAGAAATTAAAATATCGATTTGAAATTTTCAGAATCGAGATTTTTTTCAACCTAGAAAATGATAAAATAACGAAAAAAAATATATTTTTGACGATTTTGGAAATTTTTAAAAATCTTGAGCGACCACTAAAAATTTTTTTTTGACATGACAAACTAACATATTTTCACAAGAGACACGGAAAAAAAATATTGTTGTTTTTTGGTCCACCCTATTATACTTACTGTTTTACAATGAAAGTAAATTTCTATTTGATTTTAAAGATTCTTATTCGAATCGTACGCCATTGTTATTGACTTATGACGTGCTAAACTATAGCCATACATTATCGAAAACTTCTTATTAAAGTAACTATTCTGTGTCTACATTAATACATAAAAAGAGACAGTGGTATGAGGTTTTAGTGACCGCCAAATTTGTTTCACTCTTACATTTTTTTTTAATTACCACTTGAATAACGATATCTTGCAACATTAAAAAAATACGGGTCAAGCCTTTCGCCACATTATTTTATTTTATGGCAATATCTGAATATGTGACGAACATCCTATTATACCCCTCAAACCACTCGCACGCCACCGCTATTGGGAATAAAATATGGCCATGTAGGAACCCAAAGAGTATATAATTATTTCAATATTCACCACAGCACATTAAACTGCGTTCCATAGCTTTCAACTGCACACATATCGGCATGTTTTTTTTTATTTGCATTATTCTGTAATTAATCGCAATATTGTGGATAGGCTTGAATTTTCATGGCGGTTTATTATAGTTTAACGGAGGCCCAGATAATTTTCAAGATTTTTCGTGTTTAAAATAGGTTATCGTTTATTTGTCTCGGTCTCAAATTCTCAGAGCATATTAAGGCAAAATGGAAAAAGTTGTACATCTATAGAGTGTAAATAAATAACGTGAAACAATTAAAGAGCCTACCTGATGAAACAATCGTAAAATGTAGAAATAAAAAGATCTCCTTGTAGTAACCGTTTTTACATGTTTTGTTTTGTTAGTTTTTGTCAAGGGTGATAATAGGATAGCAAGAATGCAGGATATTTCTTTGAATGATTATTTTTTATGTCCCTGTTAATTTTGTTACATGAAAGACGTCTTGTTAATTATCAGCGAGGATCAACTTAATTTTTTCACATTTATTTATTTCCACCTTGTATATTTGAATGTATATCTAGTCCTTTAACAATGTCGGTTATTTATTTGGTGTTTTTGACATCAGTGGGAGCCACATACCCACACGTAACCGTAATTTAAATAATATTAACTACTATTCTACCCTTTCCTTTCTCGACTTAAAGTGAATTAATGATACATGTCTAACGTATTCCTTTAACTAATTTTTCGGTTGTTAAACAATAGGTAACAGATTTGGAATTGTAATAGGAAAAATCTTAATAAGATTGATTTACTTAACGGTTGATAAAATTGAGTTATTGTCACTTTCCTTGATAATGTTTGTTCAAGATTTAATCTGTTATTAGGTATCAGTAAAGTAGAAATTTTCTAAATTTCATGGTAATCGGATACTCATCATTCACACATATCTGTAAAATTTAAGAATTGTCGACAGTTTTGCGTCAATTACGAATTGGTATGATGTTTTGATTTACAAAAACATCCTGTTGATGCAAACATTTAGCAGTTTGCAAATTAAAATAATTGTGGGATCATTTTGGAAAGGCGCATACAAAATATGCGTAAAACAAAGGGGTATTAAAACCCACATATTTTAGTGATGCTGACTTAGATTTATGAAAATAATTTATATCTCTTTGGCGAAATAAATCGACGACATAGTCCAAGCATTATAGAGAAATGCTTACAGAAATTATTACCTGGACAAAAAAAATATGACCGTATAGAAAATTAAATTTTAAATTGAGTTTCTTGTTCTTTAAACTCGATCCAATATGGCGAACATGGTTAAAAAAAATCGCAAAGTTGAAAAAAACGGTTTTTCTAAAATAACTAAAAAAATATAGCACGGATTGAAAAATTTTAAATGAGAAAGTTGTAGGTTTTAAAAAGATCTATCGACTGATTTTTTGAAAGTATCGATTGCTTTGTTACTTTTCGAGATATATCGAAAAAACCGTTAAAAATCTTCTCTTTTCTCTTCTTCTATAACTCGTTTACATTTACGTGCCCATATTTGCTATTTACTGCAAGCATAGCCCGCGGCAAGCCAAAAAAGTACATTTTTGAAAAATTTAAAAATATTAATTATTTTTCGAGATATATCGATTTTTTGAAAAAAAGGCGCTCTCGAAAATTGGCTAGATCTTCTCAGCGGATAGCCCTACAGTAACGATTTTCGGTTTATTTTCTTCGTAAAGAGTTATATTATCATGCTGTTAAAAAATGTTGACGATTTTATTAATTTTAAGGATCAAAAAATGACTTTGAATAAGTTGCACTTTTTTGGGTATGTTTTTTTCAAATTACTATTTCAATTTTTATTTTATGAAAATGACTTTTAAAGAAAGAAAACTAAACATTTACGGGTCTATTTTGCTTCTAAGGCGAAAATGCTATAATATTCGTGTTTAGCTACCCCAGATTAAGTACAAAAAAATAATAAAAATTGAAATAGTTATTTGAAAAAAACATACCCAAAAAAAGTGCAACATTTTCAGTCATTTTTTGATCCTTAAAATTAATAAAATCGTCAACATTTTTTAACAGCATGATAATATAACTCTTTACGAAGAAAATAAACCGAAAATCGTTACTGTAGGGCTATCCGCTGAGAAGATCTGGCCAATTTTCGAGAGCGCCTTTTTTTCAAAAAATCGATATATCTCGAAAAATAATTAATATTTTTAAATTTTTCAAAAATGTACTTTTTTGGCTTGCCGCGGGCTATGCTTGCAGTAAATAGCAAATATGGGCACGTAAATGTAAACGAGTTATAGAAGAAGAGAAAAGAGAAGATTTTTAACGGTTTTTTCGATATATCTCGAAAAGTAACAAAGCAATCGATACTTTCAAAAAATCAGTCGATAGATCTTTTTAAAACCTACAACTTTCTCATTTAAAATTTTTCAATCCGTGCTATATTTTTTTAGTTATTTTAGAAAAACCGTTTTTTTCAACTTTGCGATTTTTTTTAACCATGTTCGCCATATTGGATCGAGTTTAAAGAACAAGAAACTCAATTTAAAATTTAATTTTCTATACGGTCATATTTTTTTTGTCCAGGTAATAATTTCTGCAAATTTAACATTAATCCGCAGAATGCTTGGACTAACAATCAAAATTAAAATTGCTGATATATTGAAGAGACACATTTTTGGGACACCCTATAAAGACTCGCTATTGTCTTGTTTTTTTATTATTTCATGTTTTATATGCAGTACTGTCATTGAGCCAATTGAACTGCGTAGTAGATAATTTGGTGGCAAGGAGACACTGTTTAAATAATGCAAAATCGCGTTTTAATTAATCTAGCGATATCGCTATTTAAGAGATATATTACTTTGATTATCTCTTTAATTTTTTGTAACGAAACGCGAGAATCGTGGTATCGACTATTAAAAGTACTAGTTAAATCATTATTCTACCAAATTTTGTCTTCATTTGTGATCTATGGTATACCCATACACAATAAAACCAGAACATTATCTTTCTTGCATTTTCCGGACTAAAATAAGTGGAAATTAAAGCAGATAAATTTAACAGACAGAACTAACATGCATTTTATGCTGAGTAATGTTAATTAATTTTTTTATCCGTATCTTAACGTCAGGCAATTTTTTTTCTATGCTTTATCACTACCCTCCGCTTAACCTGTTGCGATGTCGATACGGATCGTTGAAATAAGTTTTGTTTTCATTTTTTGTTTTTCTTGTTTGCGCGCAGAGGCGTCGCAGCTTCAAATTGCTTTGGGGGTCTCCTCATTGTAGAAGATTTGCCATGAATCGAAATAGATGCGAATTGTTTTCCAAATGTAAGTAAAAAATGTAGTGGCCATTGCTACTAAATATTCAAGTAGGCGATACTTTAAATATATACAAGGTGTTCTAATTAAAATTCTCCACCTGGAAAATATCGGAATTAAAAAAATCTGAGACACATCGATTTTCTTTTCAATGGAAGTATTTTACAGATGATCAAAAAGTAGTAAACGTGTGGTTTGATTTATTCATCGATGATGACTATACTTTTTACTATTTTGACGTTGGGATATAGTTTGGAATTTTTAAATAATGGAACACCCTGTGTTCTTAGATAAAACGTTTTTTTCAATGGCATAGGTATCTTGACCTCTAATCATAAGAAGGTATGAAACAATCGTAGATACCGGAGTTAGATTCTATGAAACAAAATCCTTTATAAACAAGAGTTTTTTTTTTGTTCGACATATTGAAATCGTTTATCTGAGCTGGCCGTTTTAAGAATATTGTAATTATCTAGTAACCTTAAGTAACAAAGCAACAAGTGTTCAGAATATAACGAGTAGGTGCAAATTATTAGTTATGCCTCATGTTTGTCCTAGTTCAAGGTCGGTTTATATTAATCAGGGGCGGGTTTAATGGAAGGGTAATTATTTTGGAAAAAAATCACCGGTACTGGCGTTCTCCTTATTATTAGAAATATCCTGTCATGTTAGTGTTTCGATTTGGACGAATTTCCTCGACGAAGTAATTATATTTGTGTATAAATCTCGATATCGCAGCATATTAGCTTTGGTAGAATTACACACGCGAAATTAGGGAGAAAAAGGATGGAGCATTAATCTATATGAACGTAGACCCTCACATGAGGGGACGAAAGGAGAAATTGTTCTTTTCCCTGAACGATCAGTTCATTGACCTCTTCTCTAGATGCTTATTTCAACACATTTCATGTTATTTTCCTTATTGGCTTGCCAGTGAAAAATGTATTCCCACTTAATTTTTTAATAATCTTAAAGGCACTATCGCTTTTAATTTAAACCACGTCGCAGCATAATCTCGATTTTCTTAATGTGAAAGAGGAAGTTACAGAACCATAGCGATTCAAACGGATTTAGAACAGTTGATACAAGTTCTAATGAAACGAAAATAGATTGATTTGAAGCCATTCTATCCTCCTCGTCCACTTGACCTTTTGCCGGATCAATATTGTCATCGCAATATCAATTATTGAGGGTTTTATTTAGACTTTGTTGTTCCATGCACATACAAGGTAATTGTGGTCTATTGTTTTGTTTAGGTGTCATTGTCTAACAGATTTTTTTAACATACTTTATTTTTAGATTTAGATTAAAGTTAACTTCGTTTTTTTTTTCTTAGGACATTTATTACAGTTTTCGAAACTGCTCTTCAATTCTCTGTAGAACCATTTGTCACCGAAATATCATGATTGAAGACAAAAAAATCCTTTACCATTAAAAGTCCGATATTTCGATGAATAATAGTAGTATCGAAATTAAAAAATAAGGATATTAAAGCTGAATAAACAACCTATCTGGTCCATGCAATGGCTTAGCTGAAACAAATTTTTCCAAGTCCATAAACTCGGAAAAAAAATAAAAAAATTTGCACAATTTTTTGTCGCGCTATTAGAATTACATGATAACCGTAGCTCCTAAAAATTTTCGTTCGAAAGATCTAAAAACTAGAACCTTAGAGCTTCAAAATTCTTTTTTTTAATTCTCGATACGACCATTTTTCACTTAAATACAGTCTGTCAAAAATCACGGAAAAATTTCGGAAATTCTTTTGATCCTTTAATTGTTTACATTTAGTGTATTTTCAGGATAAAAAATACAAACATTTTTTAAATTGAGCATTGTAGAAAAGTTCTAGGTTTTATCTGCACCAAGTTGTCGTTTCAAATATTTTCCTTAAAACTATATTGATATAGTGTTTTATTCCACTTGTAAAGTTAACACACGTGTATTAATTAATATACCCAGCCTTGGTGATTGTTTACAGACGGAACTGCCATCTATGCTTCGCCCATATGCAACGGGAATGGAATATATTTTTAAATTAAGCAAGCCAGTCGGTTAAATACATAAATTTATTAAAAATTCCAAGGTTGTAGCTACTAATTCGCCAAAAAATACCTATCTGTTAAGTATACTTAACACCACTGATAACTTCCAATTATTAGATAATTCCATATAGATACCTATATCACCGCAAGTATTTGAATATTAATTCATTTAATTTTTCTGTCAATTGTATGAGTAGAGATATATGTTAAGTTGCTTGTATTGTTTTTATATTATCTTTAAAATTAAGCAGGTGCTTAATTTTCACCAGTTCAGAGCCTAAGATAATAATAATTTATCAAAACATCTTGCCAGTTTTCCTTGGCAAAAGATTTTCTAAGTTGAAATCGAATAAAACTCTGAACACGTGTAAAGGTAACCTTGATTCATACTAATTCGTGTGCTACGATGCCAGATTTAGTCAGCGCGATCATCCTGTCCATTTTTTATTAATCACCGAATTACTTGATTGATCAACTAGAATGCAAATGTTAATGAATAGATGACACAGTCGGTATGTGGGAGATTTTGAATATTACAATATTTAACTTTGGTACTTTTATCTCGTTTTGAATTCTTTTGACACGAGTTATTATTCGTAATTACGTAATTTAGATAATTTAGAAACAATTATAACGCATGTGTAGATTCGTTCCTGTGGACTTTGGACCACTAATCGTTAATTCGAGAACTTACAACACATTCGATTTAATTTTTACAATTTGCCACGTATAAAACAATGATATATCATTACACCAATAGATTGGAATGACATTGATTTCATTCTGTCGAACATAATTTTCCGCGTAAGCGAATTTCCACGCCCTAGCGAGAAAAAAAAACAACCGGCAACAGAGCGCAGTTGCACGCCTGATCAGCTGTGAATGTGGCAACATCAACACTTAAAAAATAGGACTCCCCGTCCAATGGGTAGCTCGGAATGTATTGACGTCAGGGAGTTTACCTTAGGGGGGGGGGGGATAACAATCAGCTGCTTTAGACCCATCTGACATATGCTGCACGTTTGGGCTCGAGCACAAGATCAATTTACTTAATGAAAGCCCTTGACCCCTGGATGAAGGTTGTTCAAGCCCTTCCTCTTGAAAAAAAAAAATGTCGCGTGATTTAGTTTTACTGACGGTTAAATGAGGTGAATTGTTGCTAAATATTATTCAGCTATGAAAGTTAATACGAACTGTACAACGAATATCGCTAATAAGTTAACTCCTTTTAGTATTTATTTTTGTAACGTATTGGTAGGCTTAGTGAGGCGCGGAGTTTAACAGGACCGTAGTCAGATTACGGATGAAAATATTAATATGTTTACAGAAAATATGTCGCAACATAGTACTATTACCAAAGAGCAATACTAAGTAGACGATAAAATACCTATATAAAAAATGACACCACTTACCCGATAAACCTTAGCGTTGAGACAAGGCTTAAGAGACTTAATATTAACTTGTGTAGGGAAAATGATCGTTCAACGTCTACTGTCGACAACAGACAGCATGATAAATTGTTGAGGCATGAACTGTATTCGCTGGTAATTCCTGATATGTACCAGATGAAACTATACAAATGTTTTCCAAAATTGTGTATCCTGGATGTACAGTTTCGCTTACTGTACTGCCACTATGATGGCTTAAAAACACTGTACTACCACTATGATAGCATAAAAACTTGATTCACTTTATTAAAACAAACTTGATGAAGTGGACTGTATATTTACTAATTAAAAATATTACTTTTAACAAAATATTGAGACATGTTGACTCAATATTATATATAGTATAGGTGCAAATTGCAATTGGTTAACAAATTAACACAAAATATTGTAAACTTTCTTTTTATTTCATTAGAAAAACTCATTCATCGATCATCATCTAAGTTATAAATAGAAGTTGTTTGTGCTCATTGAAATTCAGTGATAAAAGTTATATTGACCCTTGATAAATCACGTATACCTGCTAATCCTTTAGTGAAGACCTAAAGATGTATCTAGTTATTATTTACGTGCCCATAAACCCAGACATTTACACAGTACTGCAGACGGATTATCGGTTCTTAATTGATTTATGCATTTATTAGTGAAAACCCTTGATTTGCAGGTAGTTTAACTATTATTGATCAGTCTTATGGCAGAAAGATGATATGGTATTATTATTTTTAATATAATACAGTTCAGTGAGACTGTATGCAGTAATTTCCTTCTTAGAAATCAACTTATTGCAAAAAGGTACCGAGTAAGGGATCAGTCTAGTTTTAGAATACAACCGTAGTGTAATAATTTGCAGAATTGCACAGTATAATAGGAAACAGGAAATCTAGCTGTTAAATTGCATAATCTACTAAGGTTAGTGAAATGAAAGTTAATTGTGTGCTATAATTATTATTACTTTATTCTTATTAAATATACATATTTACTACAGAGTTTTACTCTTTACTTTTATTAAATTTCTTGGCGTTTCTTTATCTTGTTATTTGACTTTTATTTGTCAATAAATTTTATTTAGCTAGTTGTAATTTTGTTCTTGAATATTCTTGCCTACGTATCAACACATCGGGTGGCAATTTTTACAATTTATTTATAGTATTATCTACATTATTTATTGTTTTCGTTTTCATTCAATTGATTTATTCGACTGTTTTTTAGTTTTTATTTGCAAGCTGTAATTTTGAATGGGGGTCAAAATTATACGATAGCTATTAGCTAACCTTTGAAATTTAAAAACATACTTGTATATGGCCATAAGTTTGTTTTCTCAAATTCCGTTGTAAAAAGGAACTTTTTTTAACCTATTTTTTCGTAATTTCATTGTCAAATATCAACTCTTGATTTGTATACATTTTTTCATAATACCACACATAACAATGAAGATACACAAACACCGTACCGAAAAACTAATATATTTCGCAGAAAGTTTTGAAATTCCGATGATAATTTCATAACTTTCTACTACAAACATGTTTTCGTAAACCAATAAACTGAAAACTATGAATTGAAAGTATAACAACAACAATAATGATAAGCACGCACATACAACGGAATTCGGGAGCTGCCCAGTAACGGCGTAGACAAGAGATTAAACGCAGTTTAAAAACGAATCGACTATTTAATTTAAAAATAATAATTTGAGGAACACTATAATAGATAACATGGCTAGGAAACAATATTATTGTGGTTTCTTTATTTTATCTGACTTTTCTTGTCAGTTGCTGATATCTGACTGCCACTTCCTTGTTTTTACTAATTGAGTAAACTGTACTCATTTTCGTCCAGAATATTTGCGTTTTGAATCCTATATTACCGACAACTTCAATCGTGGTATCTAAGTCTAAAATAAGTTATTTAATTGGATTGTTTAATTTATAATATTACATATTACAGAATAACTTTATTATGACAGTGTGGGCGACAAAGTTAACACTGCAAACAGTTTTTCTTTTAATATTTTTTCCCATTTAACGATGTTTAATAATAGTCTCAGAAAACGGGAATACAATTATTTGACGATAGTCCTGTTTTTTTTTTACAGATGCATAGTTTAAGTTTCGACACAAAAACAAACAATAAAGACGGGGGTGATGTTCTGGTGTCTGTAGCTACTTTGATTACGGAAAGTCGGATTCCCGGCAATTTGAAAGCGAAATCCAAGAAATTCTACGAAGGCCCACATTGTACGCTCATCAAAGGGACAAGCAAGGGCCACAGATGCGATTTGAATAATTCTCTGGTAAGTGCATCCACGTTTGTTTGATTTAATTGATTTTTTATGGTTACGTTTTTTCGTGCTAATGTAATTCAGAAATTCACTCTACAGGAGTCACAATTATATGTTAAAAAATGCAGAAGGTAAAAATCGAAGAATTCTTAAAATCAAGTAGTCATGCTTTAGTAGCGAAACAAAAGCACTTGCTGTCATTAATATTAATAATCATGCATTTTAAAATGTAGTATTCGTAGTAAATTGTTTGAAAATTCACCGTATTTTCTAATGATAAAGTATTTTAATGTTTATAATTGTTCAGAATTTTGGTGGATTTCCTGAATATGTTCGAAAATTAACACATGCCAACACAGCCTCTGTCAGTAGGTACAAAGCAATGCTTTGCGCTAGTAGGCATTGAGTAGCAGTGACAACACACTTTGTAGGTTATGTTTCACTGTCATTTTCAGGTCTATTTAAGAAAATATGATTTTTTCAAATTTCAACATCTTGTGTCTCAAAGACGAAGCATTTTCGTGCGATGTTTATAGGAGCTTTTTCTCTAATTCATTTGGCCAGGAATTTTGACCTGAATTTCTTCATAATATCATGAATCACCACGTATGTATAAGAATTAAATTATGTTTACCAATAAAAATGCTGTTGTGTCAACAGCTCTATCAAAAATATTTGTTCTTTGGTAAATATTTAAGAAAAATATTTACCTTCCTTAATGTGACCTGTAAGTAAACATATAAGTCAAAGGGAGTATGATATATTACCTGATTTGTTCATAATGAGGCAGTAATTGTTTAACATTATATTCATAGTCTGTTATTTACTTTGTGAAATAGTAATAATATTTTTGCACGGTTGTATGAAAGGAAAGTTAGTTAAAACTTCTGGAAATACATTTTGAGCAAAACCGGATACATTGAAGTAAATATTTACCTCGTCTTGTACTAATATTTTTTCATCTTTGCTTTTCAGTGTTTGAAATTCGAGAATGACCGTAAAACTGTCTTAAACCTGTATCAGAAGAGTTTACCATTGTGCATTGAGGTTCTCTTGACATGTGCCTGCACCAAGCTTAACGGTGTCGTGGCCCATACATCGGACAATACTTTTGTCTTGGAACAGTGGCATTTCAACATAAGTATTAAAAGGTAATTATTTGTTAAAATGTTTTTTGCTGGGTGCACTGAACGTTTCCCTATTGCAGAAGTCTCGAACCGTTATTTTTCAACCTGAATCAGTTAGTGAGCGCGATTCGCTCCCAGTTATATTTCTCCCAAATAACCGCCTGGCTCTCGACGCAAGACGAGAACTCGTCCATCAACATCACCGAAGACAACTTCCGTTACCTCGTAACCGTACCAGGTAAAACCTTTACAAAGTTTCAATTATCGGCAACTAAACACGAATTCCCCTCAACCGACATCGGCAACGGTCTCACGTTAAATGTTTCCTTCTTCAGTTTACCTCGAACCGCCAACATTCCTAACATAATTTGTTCAAATTGTTCGTCCAAAGACAATCCCATGGATCTGAAGAATGGCTTAGTCGACGACAGGATGCACACGTCTTGCACGCTGAAGGGCAAGCACCGCTGCGAGGATTTCGAGGAGTACGACGTCAAGATAGAGAACAAACTGGCCAACATAAAACGCTTGTGCCAGAACAACGCGAAATGCGCCAAAAACAACGCGTGCGAGGCGTCCACCTCGAAACACCCCAAGCTGAAGGTTAACGTCGAGAAGTACAACATATTCAATCTCTCGAAGAACGACCAGAAAAACGAGAAACGCAACATCAGCCCCAACCTTGAGCAGAAGCAGAAGAGCGCGAAGCTGGACGGGTGGCACGAGGGTTTTGGCAACCGCCATAACAAGAATGATCTCAGTAAGAAGCTGGACAAGGGCCAGCTGCTGTTGGACGCGATAGAGCGTTGCGGGCGAAATAGTACAAACGGGACGACAGGATACGACACATGTGCAAAAAAGAGTGAAAGTGATAATGCTAATTGTGATAAGAGCGAAAGTGATATTTTTAGTATTAAGAAGAGGAATAATTTTAATATATATGTAGATAATCATTGTGATAGTCCTATTCCAATAACCCGGAAGCAGATCAGAGATCTTTCTAACGTCGATATCACGAAACTGAAGCCCGACAGGAGGGCCAAAGTCAGACAGAAGCTTACGTTCGACGACGTCGACCGCTCGGCGTCATCCGAAACTTGCGATAGAAGCTCGTCGGGGATAAGGTCGAAGGAGGGTACGGTGGGGGTACCGAGTCCCTCGGAACAAGCCAAGTTCAGAAAGAATCTGGACAATGCGGCTTCGATGGTGTTCCATTCTAGGACGGGTTTGCCGCTTACCAGCAGTCCCGCTCCGGTTAGAAGAGGGAAATCCTGTTTCGATTTTGATTCGTCGCTTAACTCCGTATCAGCCATAAAAAGGTAAATTTTATTTAACTTTTTCACTTTTCAGGGTTGCTACAGGTGTAGAAATCGTAAAAATTGAGAAATGTCAGGGAAAAAATATAGAAATAATGCAACTTTTGTTTTTCTTATGAGCACCTCATGGAATTTTTGCAATTTAGAATTGAGCACATTTTTTTATTTCAATGATATGGTGTACTTTGTTTTTACTGAAATAGCAAATGAATAACTTTTACAAAGAGTGCTTTGGAAAAACATTCGAATATCACTTCCAGCGAAATTTTGACAGTTCAGCTAAATTTTCATTTACAACATTACGAGTAGTGTTTAGAAACTTAAAAATGCCATTTTCACAAGAAGCAAAGCCAGATATATGTACCTCAAATTAATTAATTAATAAATTTGAAGCTTTTCCACAAACAATAATAGCATTTTTAATTTTTCAAACACTAACGTCAATGAAAATTTAACTGAACTGTCAAAATTTTATTTAAAGTGACAGTTGGTTCTTTTGTTTTCAAAGGATTTTTTAACCTCTATCTTTTCATAAAAATCCAAAAAAATTGACCTCATTTTATATGCGGTTTGTTAAAGTTTTAAATATATACCTACATAAAAGCGAAATTGGTAGTTCTTTTTTACTTACTTCGAACAAAATTCACTTTTGGGTTACTTACCTCAATTTTATTATATCGTTTACTTCATTAATGCACCATGTATGATGTTATTGCTTTTATCAAAATTTTATCATTATTTCTCTCTAAATGAAGTCGCTAATCTATTCCTGTAGCAACTCCGCTTACAACGCTTGCCGTCGACATCGATAATTCCGGCACTCAAAATAAAGAAAGTGGTCTATACCTTTGATTTGATCCGATAGGCTTTATATATTTTGAAGTGCTGAATCTGAATCTGAAGTCCGTTTAGCTCAAACACCCCAAAAATTTTGAGACATGACAAAAAATAGTGAAAAAGCGCCGAAAATCACGTTAGCTTAAAAAAATTCGAAAAAATGTATCTATACTCGATCAAGTGGAATTCTTATGTATTTTGATGTTCTGAATCCAAATCTGAAGTCTTTTATATGCATGCATGCCCCCCAATTTTGTGAAAATCGCAAAATAATAGCAAAAAATCAACAATAGTGAAAAATCGCCAAAAATCACGTTAGTGAGCCAAAAAAAATAAAAAAACATTTTTGACCATGGTCTAGTGTGTTTCTTATGTATTTTGATACGCTGAATTTAAGTTTGAAGTCTATCAACTATATTCCCCCACAGATTTGGAAAAAAAGATATCTGAAAATGTCAATACATCTTATTTATGGGAGTGAGAAAATTCAGAGGTTTTCTAGATTGGATCAAATGTTGTCATACATTTTGTCGAGTCAAAGTGAATCTAAAGTCAGTCGAATTTATTTGGAAGTAATTCATCCATGACATTTATTTTTTGGAATTCACGATTTCCATTTTTTTGCGATTTTTTGATCAGGCTCAACTGACTAGATTCAAAATCAACTCGATAAAATTTATGAGAACCACACTTGATCCAATCTAGAAACCGCTTTATAATTTTTTCAATTTTCAACAATTTTTTTTGCAAATTTGTGGTAGTCCCGTCACTGAAGCATTTTGGCTACCAATTTTTTCGGATGGAATGGATTGACGTGAACTTTGAACTGTGGCTAGGGAATAGCCCAGGAAACAAACGTTATATAGTGCCGATGTGTGCTTTTACTCTTCTGGAGAGTGGGAATTTTTTTTTATTAAAAATAACCTCACGATTCGATAGAGGGACAAATACTAAACAAAAAAGGTTCTATAAGAATTTTTTGTACAGTCAATACTTTGAGTTATTTGCGCCTAAACATGTTTTTAGCCCAAAAAATGCATGTTTTTGAGTAATTTTTCGCGATTATCTCAAAAACTACAAGTTTTATCAAAAAAATGATCATAAGCAAAAATGAAGGTAATTAATAGGAAAGAGATTGCTTTTTTCTAATTTTTGTAGATGGTATAGAACCCAAGTTATGACTCCCAGAACTTGAAGTTAATTTCAAAGATAGCTATAAAGGAAACGCTTAACGTCCTGTAGCGAAAAATTTAAAGGTTTTTCGAAGAATACTTATATAACACTTATTAAAGTTCTTGAAAAGGCCTTTAAATTGAGTGGTGGTAGAAGTCGTTAGCATGAAAACTAATGAAGTTACAATCAAAATAAAATGATTGTCTTGATTTTTGAGAAGAAAAAATCGGTATTAAAAATTAGACTTGACGAAAAAAAAATTAAATTAAATTCCTTCTGCAATTTACTTTATTTATGTATTAACGGTGGATCCTGGGAATTTGAACGATTTTAGAAGCCTAAATTTAAAAAAATATTTTATTTACTTTTGAATAAAATTTTTTTAAAGAATCGCCTTTTTTTCAAAATATTTCAAAAAGTAACAAAGTTATAAAAAAAATGATAGAATCAGAAATTGTAGGTTCTTTCTTACTGAACAATTTTGCTTTCTGTTAAATATTTGTAGGACAAAATTTAAGTAAGTTATGACCGTTAGAAGCCCAAAACTAAGCTCCAAGACTGCCTTTCCTGAGCCCTTTTAGCTTACAAATCTAAAAAACGAAGGGCTCAAAAAAACTGCAAGTCACAAACGCTTAAACTTAAACTGCTTTAAATTCCCTACAAAATGGTTTTTTGAGTAAATTTATAACTAAAATTACAAAAGTTATGGTAAAAAACTGAATTGCATTTCTTCGGTAAAATTTTCAGAGCGGGTAAATTACCATCAATTTAATAAAAAAATATTAAGAATAAATTAAAAAAAAAATTAATTACATCATCATACTCACATATAAGTTTTAGGAAATTTTTTTATAAGGGGTAGGGTTTTTTATGAGGGGTAGGTCTTCCATAAGGGTTTTTTGGGTGGCTGAAAAGTTGCAATATATCATAGATCATTTGAAAACTAATAAAATGTTTATAATTCAACATATGCATACCATTAAAACATCTCAAGCTTTCAATATTTTTTTGTTTATTTTATTATATGGGATGGTTTTAAGGGTTGCAACTTTGTAATGAGTCGTAAGCTTTCTAATGAATAACAAAAGAAATGCAATACATTGTGAATGCACCAAAAGAATATTTTATACTGTTAAAAACTTTTTTCTATTTTTTGGCCACGGAAGGGTAGTTTTTAAGGATTTTTAAGGGTTGAAAAGTAATTAAAATTCATAAATTATATTAAAAAACATGAAAGTAACTTTATCCAACATATTTGAACATGAATTGAATCTTTAAAATACTTTAAAATCTGCGATTCTTGCATTTTTTCGTATAAGGGTAGTTTTCACCCTCAAATAGAAAAAAACCACACATCTAGACAATATAACTTTTGAAGTGGGGGGTCAGATGAGCTTGTATGCAAATTTTCGGGAAAATCCATGCTATCCGAAAAATGGGAGCTTTTACCTTATTTTCGCCTTCAGTCACTGGACTATAGGGGGATACAGCTAATAGACTTCAAACTTGAATTCAGTGTATCAAAATACATAAAAAACACACTTGATCAAGGTCAGAAATTCTTTTTTGTATTCTTTTCAAATCACTAACGTGATTTTAGGCGATTTTTCCCTATCTTTCGTGACTTTTTGCTATTTTGCAATTTCTGCAAAATTTGGGGGATACCGCTTAAAAGACTTCAGATTTGGATTCAGCACATCAAAATACCCACTTGATTAATTTCAGAACAATTTTTAAAAATTTTTTTTGTGCTCAGTAATGTGATTTTCGGCACTTTTCACTATTTTTTACGAGTTACTCAAAATTTTGGAGGTGTTTCGAATTCAATACATCAAAATACATAAAGTCCATTGGGTCAAGTCTATGGGACATACCACTTCTTTTACTTTGTGTGTCGTTATAATTTTCCAACAATTTTCCCCGTTGCAGTGCTTTGTTCTCGAGCAGCTTTTCGACAGACGACGAGAGCGAAAGCGAGGGAAGCATAGTGTCTCCTTGCAGTCCAGAGACCTACGCCCTTCCCCAGAGCGACGTGTCCCCCATCAAATACCGTAGAAAAGGACACGCAGCAAACTTATTAGGTTGGTAAATCATATGCGGGTCTTAGGGATTGATCGGGAACCTACTTTGCTAGCTTACGTGTTGTCTGGATGACGCCGATGTACGTACTTGCATTTTACTCTTTAATCAAAAATGGTACTTAGATTTAGGACACAAGGTTTGTGGTATTAAGTGTTCATAAAATTTTTTTCTCCCGTGGGGCACTTCCGAGTGCCCCATTTTTGCAGAGACGGTTTGCTTGAATGAACAAGTACAAGTTAATTAACGTCTAATCGATTCAAATATAGGTTTAACCCTTCTTCCTCCCCTTCTATTATTAATGTTATTGTTTGAAAAGTAAAATTGCTTTTTTTTATTATTTCTTATAGACACGTTGCCGTGCGACATACGTGGAGCGTTTTTATGTTTAAAATCGTTAATTGCCGTTTTCGTAATGAAATTTTTTTAACAAAATGCACCAATAATATTTTTTAATAAAAAGTAAAAGCTATTAAAATGTACGAAAGAGACTAATGTATCTCTCAATTTGATAATAACCTTTTCATATAATGGAAAAATAAAAAAACATAATGAAAATAGTTTTTTGACATAACGTGGAAAAAATATTAAATTTGGTTATGGGTTTATAACTTTTACGTCTTTTAATTGTATAAAATAATTTCATTAAAATTAACTACAATTTTTTTTTCTTAACAAACGCATTAGCTCATTTTTTTCTTCACTATGTTGGACAGGGTGTAACTTTGAGTGGGGGTCATATTTATAGGGAGGCCATGTTTGTCATGTAGAAATACGTAAGTTCTTTTATATTTTTTTAAACCTTTTGTTGCAAGTAATTTTCATATCCCGCCTCTGGTCAAGCTGATATAAACTGATTCTTGCCAAATCTCATTTTTCTTAATTCGTATATGCACATGTTTTTCCATATCAAATTTGACAATGAAGACACATAAACACACTACTGTCACTAAACACTGAAATAAATTACTTTATAAAAAAACACTTAAAATTTTACTCTAAACTTAAACTTAATAAAACACAACACTGTACTATAAAAATTCTGTTTTGATGCCATTAAAAACTAATATTTCATATAAAAAAATTGCAATGTTACTTTATAAACCGGTAAACTGAAAACTAAAATAAATGTAATAAAGTGATGACGTTCATTTTCGCTTTGTAAAATTTATGTTGGCCATTTGTTTTTTGCTTGCCTAGCGCTCGATTGTCATATCCCATCAGGTGGATTGATATAAAGGGTGGCATAAAAGTTATGGGAACCCCAAAAAATCTCGCGGGATATGCATTTTCTGGAAAAACCAAATATAGGGAAAGTTAGGATTTTTCCCTGGCTATTCAATGATGATCATGCCATGACCACTGACCACGTGGTTATTATAGGATCAAGACGATTTTTTTAAATGGGAAGCCCCCTTTTTGAATGGAAAGAGCAAAAAATTTTACGCTCAGATATGACCTTGACCATTTCAAAAATTTCAAAATGGCGCCGAAATCAAGATGGCGGACGAAATTTTTGAAAGAACCGATTGACAGTAAATTTTGTATACGGAGGTTTTAGAGGTCGCTGATCACGAATCCGAGGTTAGATTTTCAAAATTCAAGATGGCGGATCCAAGATGGTGTTTTTTAAATAAATCAATGGGAACCAAATTTGATATACGGGGGTTTTGGGGGTCACTGACCCCACATTTGTGATCAGCAACCTCAAAAACGGCCGTATACCATCTTTGATGCAAATCGACTGATATTCAAAAAAATTCGTCCGCCATCTTGAATTTTGCAAATTTGACCTCGGATTCGTGATCAGCGACCCCAAAAACCCCCGAACACATTTGGTGCAAATCGGTTGATTTTCGAAAAATTTGTCTGCCATATTTGATCCGCCATCTTGATTTTTTAAATCTGATCTCGGATTCGTAATCAGCGACCTCGAAAACCTCCGTATACACGATTTGGTGACAATCGGTTTTAACTTTAAAAAATTTCATCTGCTATCTTGATCGTCATATCTGAAAATTTTCTCTCCATTTTCGGGGTCAAAAATTTTAAAAAATCATTTTGATCCCATAATGACCACGTGGTCAGTGGTCATGGCATGGTCACCATTGAATAGCCAAGGAAAAATCCTGAGTTTCCCTATTGGGTTTTTCCGGAAAATGCATATCTCGCGAGATTTTTTGGGGTTCCCATACTTTTATTATTATGTCACCCTGTATAGTTCAAATTAGGTCTATCACGGATGTCATCTATGCTGAGATTTACAAACTAAACACAGTGCTTTAAAAAAATAGTTAAAAATACTTTTAAATGATTTAAAAAATTCATTATTTGGTTTAAAAAAAAATAGTTGATGGGTGCACTTGGGAACATGTGCTATTATCTCTAAAAACCTGACCTGCTCACTTCAAGGTACACTCTGTATGCAGAGTGTTGCAATATTTTACTGACAAGGTCATTCAATGATTCTTTGGGATATAGGTTGCTAAAGTTTTATAATTTTTTTACCACGTTTTTGGTAGTCTGATTGGTACTAATGATTTTTCCTTCTAGCCCGTTAGGTCACCAGACCTGAACCTTTATAATTACATTGTGATGAATAACTAGTTAGGCACTAAAAGAATAAAATTAAAGAATTTAAAGTATAAGAAAAGAATCAGTGTTGTAATCATAAAAAAAAAGTTGTTTTTTTTGAAATTCTTCTATTCAATTCATATATTTCGAAATTCCCAAAAATTTCAAGTTTTAATAGAGTATCTAAAATATAAAGCGAATGAGAATAACTAAAATAGAAAAATAATAAAACTGTTCTCCTGTATCTTAAAAAATAGTGTTTTTTTTATTAGTTTTTATCAAACAATGGTTTATAGAATTTTGTCTGACAAATATTTCAACATCCTGTATATTTATCACCTTATCACTCCTTAGTTATCATTTCAAGGGGACAAAACTTTAAAACGACATGTTTAAAAATTTTTTTAATAATACATGTATATTAATTCTGTTATATTGCATTTTATTCTCATTTTTATGTCATCAATTTTTCACAGCTATATGTCACAACGGAAAACTATACAAGTATAGCTGTAGTTACATATGACAACTATGAATCCCACAGGCCTTTGACTAGGATAAATTTAATTTTAGGTTATGAATTCTGATTATGGCATCAGTGTAATGTAAAATTAACATTTACAGCTTAAATAATAAAAAAAATTAAATACTTAAAATGCTCACTTGCGTAATCATTTTGTTTATAAAGGCTGTGCGTTTGTTTCAACAGGAAGCTTCGAGGAGTCAGTTTTAAACGGCCGTCTAGAACCCGTCTCTACCGTCCACGGTTTCACAGCGGAGTTGGGTGCGAGCGGATCCTTCGTACCTAAACACCTCGCTGTTCCAGTTACAGTATTCTTTTATACGTTGGGCGACAACGATAAAGTCTCGTCTCCATATCTTGTAAGTTGACCATCGCCGCCTATAATATAAAGCCTCAACTGAAGCGTCATCGCCTATTAATATCATAAATAAATCAAACCGTAATTTTTACTAGGTTTTAATCTTAAAAGATGATTTTATTTATTACTGTAATGTGCCATTCATTTCGCATAGTGTTCCTATGGTTTTTACCTTTGCTTATCGTGTATAAAAACAGAGACAACTGAGGCTGCAAATCTCCCTATCTTAGTTTCCAGTTGAAGCGTGTCAGTGCCTGTCATAAGCGTACAAGTAGGAGCGACATGTTACTATTTCCACATTTTAGTTATTCTGTTAAAAATAGAATCGTGTGTGTGTACGACCAAAAACAAATGAAGAGCATTGTACGATAAATGTTTTTGAGGGAATTCGAGCACGAAACTTGTTTAAAGCTGTTGAAAATGTAAAAAAGCAAAAACGTGAAACGTTGCTGGATTATTATATTGATTATACTATCAAACAGAATCTTAAATAATTTTATTTACAATCAGTGTGTGTGATACGTGTTTATTACAATATTAACATTTGAGGTTAGGCGAGCAGCTCGTTTTGAGTTAATGGCCTAGTTAGGCAGGTGCATTTCGATATCTGTTTGAAAATAGTCTGTCTTCCACCTGCTGTGTTTTAAAATATTTATTAAAAAATAGTGAGCAGTGGCACGTAATTTTAAATGTTCATATCAATTAAAAAAATTTGTTGAGTTGTTTTCTAAGGTTTTAAAAGGAATATTTTGTATTTTGTTGTTCTGACATACTTGACAAAGGCCAGTAATAGTCCAGGCGGTATCTGTTTTAAAACGGGTATACTTGGGTAAAACGCATATGATGGGAGATTTTTGCTTTAACGCCTTCTAAGTAACATCAGAAATTATAATTTTTCTATGCAAGTAAAAAAAAACGTGGGTTTAATTGTTATTGCAAAAAAGTATAAAAAAATAGCAAAAAAAATCATTTTTTTTCTTGGATTTCTCGTCGACAACTTAGCAACTATTCATTTTAGACAAAAATGGAAGAGGAAAAAAGTTTTGTAATTAAATTTTGATCAAGATAGAGCTAGTTGCAATTCGGAAAAATAATTATCGTTATTGCAAAATCGGAAAAATCATTTAAAAAATTGCAAAAAATGCTAGTTTATTTGTAAATTTTTTTCAGACACTTGAATAATACCTAGGATCTTCATACTTTTTCCAATTAAACTTCTTAGTGCGTAGAATCATCACACCAAATTTCAGCCAATTCGGTTCGATAGTTTTTACATAATAATTGTTTAATTTTTTTTATTTTTTTTAAATTAAAGAATTTTCAAAATCAAATTTCTAAAAATCTAAAGCCTTTGAATACTTGAAAATTTCACCACAAAAAGAAGAGCTCTCAAGCTTTAAAATGCTTTTTGAAAAATTCAAATCGGACGATTAGGTGAGCCGTGGTGATTGTTTAAACATTTTCGCAATTTTCACGCTTATAAACAATTGCAATAATTTAATGTTTTTTTAAATTTTTTTTTATTTTAAAATATGGTTTGAAAGTACTCGGAAAGACGAGTATTTAAAAAAAAACCTGATGATCCGCCCATTATTTTCGGAGTTATAGCCCGTTAAAGTTAACCCTTATTTACAGCAAAACTATAAGGGTATAAGGGCTGTTTTTTGAACTAATAGGTTTGTCATTCCGAGTACTTTCCAGATATAAATTTTCAAAATTTGCAATCACGGGCGTCCCATTTAAAATGTCACTCAAAGATATTCAAGACCGCGTGAAATCAATGAGGTATCAGTGGTGGGGGGAGCAAACACACAGCTACTCCGATCTGAATTCTCGAGTTCAAAACTGCGACGCTCGGAAAAATTTCACTTATCTCAGCTTCTAATGGACCAATTTCGATGATTTTTTTTTAAATCGATGTCTCGCAACTTAAAAAATTCAATTATCATATTTTCAACTACCTTTTATTATTAATTATTGGACTTTTGACATGCCGATAAACAGTTACTTTAAAAAATGATTAATTTATTATGTTTATTTATTTACTATGTTAATATTCACGACCAAAATTTTTGCATGTTGCACCAGGTAATACTAGTAAGTTTGTTTAAATATTATAAAATTGTTTAAACAATAATTATTTAAATAAACAAATGAAAATTGGTATTAATTTCTAGTTGTACGATAAATTTCTAAAAATCTTTCAAAAAAAATAAATTGTGCAAAATTATAATTTTAATTTTTTCGTTTACTTTTAAAATATTTATCTAAAATTTATTTTTTATTTATATAAAAAAGGATAAGATTTTTGAACTTGTGAATTCAGATCGGAGTAGCTGTGCATTTGCTCCCTCCACCACTGATATTTCATTGATTTCACGCGGTCTTCAATATCTTTGAGTGACATTTTAAATGGGACGCCGGTGATTGCAAATTTTGAAAATTTATATCTTGTATGACAAACCCATTAGTTCAAAAAATAGCCCTTATATCCTTATAGTTTTGCTGTAAATAAGGGTTAACTTTAACGAGCTATAACTCTGAAAATAATGGGCGGATCATCAGGGTTTTTTTAAATACTCGTCTTTCCGAGTACTTTCAAAACATATTTTAAAATAAAAAAAATTTTTTTTTTAAATATTAAATTATTACATCCGATTTGAATTTTTCAAAAAGCATTTTAAAGCTTGAGAGCTCTTCTTTTTGTGGTGAAATTTTCAAGTATTCAAAGGCTTTAGATTTTTAGAAATTTGATTTTGAAAATTTTTTAATTAAAAAAAATTTTTAACAATTGTTATGTAAAAACTATAGAACCGAATTGGATGAAATTTGGTGTGATGATTCTATGCACTAAGAAGTTTAATTGGGAAAAGTACGAAGATCCTAGGTATTATTCAAGTGTCTGAAAAAATTTGAACTAACCTAGCATTTTTTGCAATTTTTTAAATGATTTTTCCAATTTTTTCAATAACAATAATAATTTTTTCGAATTACAACTGACTATCTTGTTCAAAAGTTAATTACAAAACTTTCTTTCCTCTTCCATTTTTGTCTAAAACGAATAGTTGCGAAGTTGTCGACGAGAAATCCTAGAAAAAAAAAAGTTTTTTTTGCCATTTTTCTATACTTTTTTGCAATAACAATTAAGCCCATGTTTTTTTCTATTTGCATAGAAAAATTATAATTTCGGATGTTATTTAGAAGCCGTTAAAGCAAAAATCTCCGATCATATGCGTATACCCAACCCGAAACAGATACCGCCGGGACTATAAGCAAAATTAGCTACGACAGGTAAGACATTACTATTTCTGCGTTTTATTTAGGATTACTGTTTCGAGTGCCGTCTTTGAAAATATTTTGAATTTTGAATTTGTTTAATACTTTTTAAAGTAAAGTAAAGATTAATTACGTCATAGGCGGAGCGTTGAGGCTTTATAACAGGTGGTAATGGTTAAGCGCATCGCCTTGTTTTCGAACAGTCTTATAACGCTTTCGTTTTAGGGACATATAAACCTCGGAAAGAAGGGTTATAATGTTCCAAAGTCGGGAACGGTGCAGGTGACGTTATTCAATCCCCTGCGAACTGTCGTGAAGATGTTCGTCATCATGTATGATCTCTCTGATATGCCGCCAAATTCGCAAACGTTCATCCGCCAACGCACCCTATACATGCCTACGAATTGCAAGGACACCAACCTGGAATGGGGCCCAAAGTGGCTGAGATATTTAATTCATTTAAGGTAATTCGACGTTTTTGGGTGCATTGTTGCCAAAGTAATTTTTTTTTTTTTCATTTCTTTGTTGCTTTTGTTACAGTACATTATATTTTTCAGATTTATGAGTTCAAAATCGGGTAAGATATACCTGCACAGCGACATAAGGATGATAATTTTCCGCAAGTGCGACATGGACACCGCGACGGCTCACGGGATAGACATGAGCTACGAGTTGCGCAGCTTCACGCACGCGCCCACCAATCCCCGGTTCTCGCCGAGGAAGTAACCAGACGTCAACATACTAGAAGTCAATACAGAAAATCGAGGAACATCTTCGTCCAAGTACATCCTTCATCACATTTGCCGTCGCCTGTTCGGCTGTTTCATGCAGAGATAATACATTTCCTTGTTAGCTCGAGGTCTAGGAACTACTGGGTGTTGTTGTATCCGTCTCGCCAAATGTACCGTGTATGTGTCGCAACTAACCTTAAATATATGTATTTTTTTGACGTAAAGTATCTCGTTGTACGTCGTTTCCTTCGATAGCTATGCAGGGTGTCCGGGAGGTGCAACCGAGGAATTTAGGGAGTCGTTTTACTCAAAGTAAGTTTTTCCATTACGATGTCATTACTTTTTTTTCAGTGAAGCGATTTTTTTCCAATTTGTTATACATGTCATTGGTAAGAAACTGCACCTAAGAAAAATACTACACCAGAATTCTGAAGCCTTGCAGGTTTTAGATGACACTTATTGGCTAGAAAATTGATTGTAACTGTTATTTTACATTTTTGTTTTAATTTTGCAGAATAGCCAAATCTTTAGTAAATTTTACAAAAACATTCTGTTTCAAATCAGTAACAAGATATTAACGTGTTTAAAAAAATTGCACTAAATGCTTTATGATTATGTTTCCCGTTCAAATTTTCTTGGATTTTTCAAAATTTTAGTTGCAACTTATCAAAAAACATTAAAAATCTCACATTTCTTAATTTTACAACAATTTTATCATGCAGGACTCAAATTTGCCGGTCCCTTTGCGTTTATGCTTATTTATTCTCGTTTCTCGAGCCTTCCATAGCACTAGATTGGATTTTATTTTTACCCTCAAACAGCTGCCTCAAATCTGGATTGTTATTTGTTTTTTTAAGTCGTTTTTTTGCAGTTTTTGACTCTTGACTGATCCGTTCCTTAATCAATTCAAGTATGTACTTGCCGGTTCATTTTGTAGTCCAAAATGCATTCGTAAGTATTCGACATATTAAAAATGGTAAATTGAGATTTAATGGGATTCAGTTGTAGCCTTCATTTGTTTAACTGGTATTCAGTACGAGATATGAGATTGCTGCGTCATTTATTTACTGTTATCTGTATTTTGCCGTTTTCAAGAAATTTTCTGTCTCTAAAACCTTCAACTTGTGCAAAAGTTCATTTCATGGTCCAAAATACATTCCGAAGTATTCGACATCCATTATGGACGTAAAAATCGTTGGAAACACGGACTTCAGTGCACGATTAAAAATTGTAAGTTGAGATTTAATGGAATTCAGTTCTAGCCTTCATTTGTTTGACTGGTATTCAGTATGAGATATGAACGATCGTAAATCAGCGAAAATTTTTGTTGGGGGCTAGATTGCTGCGTCATTTGCATGTTATAAATAGTATATTTTATTTTCCTTCTAGTGTAAATCTTTCGAAGCTATTATTTACTTTTATCCATATTTTTCTGCTTTCAAGAAATTTTCTGTGTCTATAAATCTTTCAACTTGCGCGAAGGTCATTTCGTTGTCCAAGTGCATTTCAAAGTATTCGACATCCATTGTCGATGTAAGTGTGTGACGGGCCAAGGAAATCGTTGGAGATGGGGACTTCAGTGCACGATTAAAAATTGTAAATTGAGATTTAATGGGATTCAGTTGTAGCCTTAATTTGTTTAATCGGTATTCAGTACGAAATATGGACGATTCTAAATTAGCGAAAATTTTTGTTGGGAGCTATATTGCTCATTTGCATGTTATAAATAGTACATTTTATTTATGTTCCACTGTAAATCTTTCAAGCTATTATTTACTTTTATCCATATTTTTCTGTTTTCAAGAAATTTTCTGTCTCTAAAACTTTCAACTTGTGGAAAAGTTCATTTCGCAGTCCAAAATGCATTATAAGGAATTCAATATACATTGCTGACATACGTGAAAATTGTGGAAGATATGGGCTGCAGACTTTTTTTTTGTTCCTCGCACCAATGTAAATCTTTCGGAATGGCCATTATTTACTTTTCATTCTTTTCGGTTTTCAAGAAATCTCTCCTGATCAGATGTATTGTCCGGAGTGTTTAAAACTTGTAACTTGTACAAAAGGCTATCGAAGGCTTTTTAACATTGAGAAAAATGCCTGTTTTTGTGTGCAAGTATGTTGCATTTTGCAGATTGAAAGTGAGAACAGATGTATCGTTGCACTTTTCCATCAAAAAATGTACTGAAAGATTAGAATTTTGAATTTTTAGGCTGGTCTCCAAATATTGATTTTTTCTCGGTACCAGTTAAATTCTACTTAATTATATCTAAAGAATCTTTCTGTAACATTTTTTAATGACCGTCAATATTAAGGTGCTTAGTTTTTTGAAAAATCAAATGAAAAAAGTTATGATAAATATTTTGTTACAGAATTTTGATGCTCTTTTTCTCATAAATGCTGTTTGCCACCAATAATAAACGTGTTAAATTTGAAAAAAATCGCATGACGAAAAAAATTCTAACCATATTTTAATTAAAAAAATTTATGCAACTTTGTCAATGTCGAGTTATTTTTACGACTGTAAAATTTGTAGCTCACTATTTCTGGACACTCCGTATAGGAATAAATTTGTTCCAATATTCCCAAAGCACTTATCCCAGGAATTTAAAATTTCCATTTTTCTTATCCCAAACGCTGATTTTACCGAAGTAAGCGAACGGCATCGATTCGTTTGCTTATTTTTCCTCTTAAACTAATGCCGATCCCTTTCGTCATGTTCTAAACTGAATTTTAAGGTTAATTGTGTACAACACGTAGAGTGTTGTAGGGTAGATACACAGTATTAACACATTAATGTTTTCAGCGCTGGCAACTTAAGCGACACTTTTCATTAAGCACAAACGAGTGTCGTTTGTCGAGAATGTTGTTTTGTTAGTGTAATAATAAGTACATCATGATTTTTTTTTTACTTTTTTTATAAGTTAAAAAAAAGTTACCATTTTAATTCAGTTACAGTTACAATACTTATTCGATTATTCAATAGATGGAAAGCAAGGGGTTTCCGTTTTATGTGGATATTTATTTGGAAGGTCTAGTATGTTTAACCCCTTAAACGATTTATTTTTCCGGCAAAATTTTGACGTTATTGTGAATCGTAGCTAAGATCGTGGATTAGGACAATGTGTTGTGATAAATTAAAAAAGTTATATGATAGCTAGTAGTTTTTTTTTTAGAAGGAACAGCTGTTGACGCAGTTATTTTATTAAGCGGAAGAGATACATTAATTATTTTCTAATATAGGAACTCTAAAGAAACTACGACGTTTCTACACGTTGATGACGTGCGATGCAATTTCTTACATTGCCGCGTGCCAATAGTGCGCCACGCGAGTCTAATCGTGTGGAATGGGGTCATGCCTCCGCAGTAGGATGGTGGGGGTGATCTCGCCTTCGTCAGCGGTATCGCTGTACTGTTGTCCGAAAAAACCATCGTATCGTAAAGATGTCACAATGTTATTCATTTTAATTTTATTTCCAAGTGACCGACCCAAATAGACTGCACAGGTGGCGATCCTAATTAAATCAGTTTATCCATCAATATACAGGGAGATTCAGAACTTCAACAAAAAAAAATTAAATGTACAGAGGACACTTACAAATACAATTAACACAAATGTTGTGTTGCTTGACCATAAATTAAAACGATATCCATCAACTCCGAGTTGCTGTACATGTAAACCATTTTTAACACTTGAAAAACTAATGTAAACACTATCACAATGATAATAATATAATCGGATTTCACTATTCGAAATCGCCTGGGGCCATGTGGAGAGAGAGCGCAATGCGCACATGCTAGAAACTATAGTAGCCCAGCAATGTAAAGGTTGAAAATACTACAACTTCAATAATTTTTTTTTCAGAACTAAGGTTTTTACAAAAATTTTTTTTACGATAACTCCATTTTTCATGACGCATGTATTCTCAAATTTTTTTGGATAAGTTGCAAATCACNATCGTGGATTAGGACAATGTGTTGTGATAAATTAAAAAAGTTATATGATAGCTAGTAGTTTTTTTTTTAGAAGGAACAGCTGTTGACGCAGTTATTTTATTAAGCGGAAGAGATACATTAATTATTTTCTAATATAGGAACTCTAAAGAAACTACGACGTTTCTACACGTTGATGACGTGCGATGCAATTTCTTACATCGCCGCGTGCCAATAGTGCGCCACGCGAGTCTAATCGTGTGGAATGGGGTCATGCCTCCGCAGTAGGATGGTGGGGGTGATCTCGCCTTCGTCAGCGGTATCGCTGTACTGTTGTCCGAAAAAACCATCGTATCGTAAAGATGTCACAATGTTATTCATTTTAATTTTATTTCCAAGTTACCGACCCAAATAGACTTCACAGGTGGCGATCCTAATTAAATCTGATCAGTTTTTCCATCAATATACAGGGAGATTCAGAACTTCAACAAAAAAAATTTAAATGTACAGAGGACACTTACAAATACATTTTTGTTTCTACGAATTAACACAAATGTTGTGTTGCTTGACCATAAATTAAAACAATATCCATCAACTCCGAGTTGCTGTACATGTAAACCATTTTTAACACTTGAAAAACTAATGTAAACACTATCACAACGATAATAATAAAATCGGATTTCACTATTCGTAATCGCCTGGGGCCATGTGGAGAGAGAGCGCAATGCGCACATGCTAGAAACTATAGTAGCCCAGCAATGTAAAGGTTGAAAATACTACAACTTCAATAATTTTTTTTCAGAACTATAAGGATTTTACAAAAATTTTTTTTACGATGACTCCATTTTTCATGAAGCATGTATTCTCAAATATTTTTGGATAAGTTGCGAATCACCCTGTATAGTGATAGTGATTGTTTGCAAGCTACATCTTTGGGACAAACTTTAGCGAGTACAATAAGTGAATGTCATATCTGAAGTATAGTTTTTTTTAGTGTGCCAATTTGACATTTCCAATACTTAACTGCCACTTCAAAACCCTGGTTAAAATAGACGCAGAATTGTTGTCACTCCCATCAAATATTTTTTACCCGCTCCGTTGAAGTTAATATGAAACATATCATTTTCGTTGAATCTTTTTTAATAATGTAACAGCTCTATCAGAAAACAAATGAGGGCCGGTTTTTGGCTGAATAAATTTTTTTTAGTACCTACTAGCAATACTGAAGCCGTTCATTTTTATTTCGAAATGTAAGCTGAATCTATTGCCAACAAAGTCTAACAATGCAATATCAGTGCATTTTAATGGAACATTTTTTTTAAATCGTCAAATACTTAATACAGTATTTAAGCATTACCTCCTTGTTTATACCGGGTGTTCATTAAAGAATGAGACAAATTTTACCACTACATTCTATGATGAAAATTAATGGGGTTGGTTTTCGAGATACAGGATGTTGAAATTAAAAAATAAAAACCATTTTCAGGCATATCGGAGATACATTATGGGAATTTTTTCTAATTTGACATGAGGACCTACATCATTGCTGCGATTTCATGTCAATATAAAAAACCAGTAGCGTGCAAACTTTATTTTCAAGACCCTCTTCTAAAAAATAAATGTTATGCCACTGCACTTCCTTTCCGATTTTAAACACATTTTTTTTAAAAACTGTCTCAGCGATGTAGAACAAGTACTTTTATGCTGAAAAATCATTAAAAATTTGAAAAATGTTATTTATTTTCGCTTTATGCAGTGGCGTAACATTTATTTTTTAGAAATGAGTCGAAAATATAGTTTGCACAACACCGGTTTTTTGTATTGACGTGAAATCGCTGCAAATGATGTAGGTCTTCGTTAAAACTCCTCATATCAAATTAGAACAAATTTCGTTAACGTATCTAAAATTCATTTTTATTTTTCCACTTCAACACCCTGTATCTCGAAAACTAAGCGTTTATGAGCAACATTGCATATGAGTTTTCCCCATTAATTTTCGTCATAGAATCTAGTGGCCCATTCTTTAACAGACACCCTGTATACATGTAATACAGTTCCACAATCAGTCAAACTTAGAAATGAAAACACTAGATGGCGACTCTCACAAAACCCTGTCATCTTTATTGAAAGTGACGGGGACGTTATGAGATAGTCGCCATCTAGTATCTCGCCAAAGTGTTACGTCGACGACTTTGTTTTAATGTCGTGTCCCTTATCCAAACGTTTTCGAGTCGAGTCGCTCTGTTTTCTTTTGAGTTTCTACAATGTGAACAGGTTAAATGTGTTCTTTCTGGTTTCATTCATTTGCATTTTTAGATAAATAGCTCATAACTGCCATTGAATTTGTACATAGTTGTATTATATATTTTTATTGTAACGATTTTTTTATTGACATTACTGGTATGTTATTAAATAAAATGAGAAGAGAGAGTTAATTATAGTTATTGCTTGTTTCACTGTACGTTAGATTTCAGGATAGCAGTTGTTTTGTTCCGAGTCGGCCATTGCAAATGGCAAGACGTTTATATGCACTGTCCCTTTCGTTTTGAACCCGAACGGTTCTTTTATATGTGCACAAAGTGTAATAAGGTAAATTCGTAAATATGCAGTTGAAGAAAAATTTATTGATTCAGCTTGAAGAGCTCACGGTACTGACGGTACTGTAGGAATGAAAAATTGCAACAGTGAGTTGATACCTAATGCCTACTGGCATATACCGTTACTTTGTACCTACTGGTAGGTTACTATGTAAGATATATTCTATAAATATCACTGCTATCTAACACCTATTGGTATAAACTGTTACTTTATACCTACTGGTAGGTTACTCTGTAAGGTATAACCTACAAATGTCATTGCTTTCGACGCCTACTGGTATAAACCATTACTTTGTACCTACTGGTAGGTTACTATGTAAGATATAACCTACAAATGTCATTGCTATCTAACACCTACTGGCATAAACCCTTACTTTGTATCTACCGGTAGGTTGCTCTGTAAGGTATAACCTACAATTGTCATTTCTTTCGACGCCTACTGGCATAAACCATTACTTTGTACCTACTGGTAGGTTATTCTGTAAAGTATAACCTACAAATGTCATTGCTTTCGATGCCTACTGGCACAAAGCATTACTTTGTATAGTTGTTACGATCTCCACTGGAACCACATAAAAACATTTAACTCATAAATTCTTGAAAAATTTAAACCTGTCTCGTCTAGATATACTATATTCCAAGCTATATTACCATATAGTCCCCATACGATTGTCAAATTTTTTTATGTTTAAACTCGCATAGTAATAAAGCATGTCGGAAACTATCTAAAGATTTAATTATAATCAGGATAATCGCTTAATCTATCTTGAATCGTGTTTAAAGTAGGAACTTTATTTTCCTTATACATATTATAAATTGTGCGCCGCAGTACATCTGGTAAAATCGTCAATTTTCTTTAATTTTGTATTTTTCCGTTTCCTCTTTGTACCATCATCAATCCTTTAATTACACGATAAATTGTCGTTTTTGATATTGTAGTTAATTCGTTTCCTAACTTTTCTATCATATTGTTCACTATTTTCAATTTTCAAACATTCATATATATTTAATATAATACATTAACTTTTTACTTGTCAATCTTTGTTTTTAAACTCTGATACTTTCAACAAAAACCGGTTCCATTATTTGGGGATTTTCTCCGAGTTATTTCGTTATCATCCGCTTCAAAGTCTCCAGAGAGCCACGCTAAATTATTAGACAATTACATATAACATTTATTTTAATAACTTACCCTTTACTGGTTACGATATGAACAAATTTCAACTAATAAATAATAATACGTATTATACCAACAACATACCCCGCCAAGCAATGCTCTGCACGGCACTGGCAAAGCGGCAAAGCTAAGTGAACCCGTGTACATTACAAAAAAATGATTTACGGCCTAGTGGACCAATACAAGTTTGCTTTGATGACCAGCGCGTCACCGTCAATTCTACATCAGGCGGACTAGTTTACCAATATGGGACTCGCCGAATTGCTATTCGAGTATAAATTACAAGATACATCATGGTCAAAGCATAGGAAGAAATTTCAGAAGTGCATACTGTCCTGTGCTTTAAGATTTACAGGTTCCAATTGACATCGTAACAACTATACCTATTGGTATAGGTAGGTCTATAAGAAATAACCTACAATGTTTGTCGAAATGTCATCACTACTCAATGCCTAATTGTATAGAGCATTAGTTTGTACCTACTGGTAGGTTACTTTGTAAGACATAACCTATAAAGTTTATGTATTATCTTAAATGTCATTGCTATTCGTGCACTGGCACAAAGCATTGCTTTGTATCTACCGATGAAATGACCTACTAATCTATAGGTGCTATGAAAGCATGACTCTACCTACTTTGTAGTTGTTGATTGCACCCTATACAGGGTGGGCAAAACTCAGGTATCTTGGTTATTTTAAAAACTACATATAAGGAAGAAAGTGGTATAAGTTCTTCCCTGTTCTTGAAATATGATAATTTTGAAATCCTTGTATTAAATCGATAAAAGTGCAAAAATTTGTTGAATATACTTTTTCTCCAACCTCCACAAAACTATGACATTTTTTGAGTGTCTAGTCTCTAAGGTTGACATTTTCCTTACTGAGAAAAAAAAGGTATATTAGCAATGAAAGTATTCACTTTTAATCATAGGAGCTAAGGCTGACACTTTTAATCTTTATATTAAAAGTGTTAATCAAGTTTTAATTTATAAAAGTTTATTCAATAATACAGTATAGACTCTTTAATCTGAACTCACCCTAATCCGAATATCCACTAATCCGGTCCGACGAATGCCCGTTTCGATGGTCCAAACAAAACTTTAATTTGAACAAAATTCGATTTAACGTATATATTTCGGATTATAGAGTCAGTCTACATAATAAAAAGTAACCGTTGAAAACGTAATTCCCCGGCAGTCTCGAGGAAACCCTTCTGTGCGAGTCGGAACCTTTCTCGATTAGATCTTTTTAGTTGAAATATTATTGCCATGCAAACATGCCACAAAAAAGAAAGAATCACACGTTAACGCTTTTGCAAAAAGTGGATATTCTAAATAAATTGTTTTTTTAAAGTCCTTTTTTTATTTTTAATAAATGCAATATCCATATTTTACGATAATGTTTGGTTTTATTGTTATTTTTTGCCTTCTTAGTAACACATAAAATCTAATTCATATTGTATGTATGTACATAATAGTATATTACGTAATAAGTGTTGTAAAAAGCATTTTACGCACGAGTGGAAAAGTTACGCACGACGCGGCGAGTGCGTAATTCTATGACTGCGTAATTGCATTACACCACATATTACGTACTATACTTTACCTACGACCACAACTTTAAATACTCAAAAACACATCGTCTGCGATCAATGCAAGATTCCTATTACGTCGTACAGTAAAAAAATTGCACAGCTTGGTAAAAAAATTGTACATTTTCCTAGCAACGGTCAATACAACAATAGAAACAGTATTGTATTGACCGTTGCTAGGCAGTCGCTAGGAAAACTGCAATTTTTTTACCGTACGTAATAGGAATCTTACATTGATCGCAGACAGTGTGTTTTTAAGTATTTACAGTAGTGGTCGTAGGTAAACATATTTACATACGTACATATTTACTATCTAGTAATCCGAAAATATCGGTAATTTGAACTTATCTCTTTAAGCCCGTGTGTTAATTAGGTCGGATTAAAGAGTATACTATATTTACAATAATTTTTGTTTATCCACATTGATATTAAATACACAGTTTGAACAAGTATTAAAATTAAACCACTGAAACTACCACTACTGTCATTCTTATTGGAGTAATTTTCAAAGCAGTACAACACATTTTCATTAATATATCAACTCTCAGTATCCTTTTCACAATATTTTCTTTATTCAAAAGTGAGTCTTGAATGTAGCCTTCTGCCACAGTGCTCGATCTCCATTCTCCATGTCTTTTAAGACAAGTGAGGCCACCACCGCCGTCAACTAAAAGGGTAGCAGACATTCGTCTTAATGCATGCCCAGTGTACTCTTTCCAGTTGTCCTTCAAAAATTTTGCCACATGCGAGATGGCACTGATTTTATGAATACCAACCACCATTCGATGACGCTTTCCACTAATATACCTCAGAAATAATCGACGTTCTACCAATACCGGTGGACATAAAGCAACATATTTTCGATAAAAGTAATACTTTTAATCCTAATAATATACTATTTTTGAGTAAAATACAGAGTAAAGGAAAAAATTATAAGCTTGTGCTTCATATAAAACCTATTTCCAAACTCATTTGAATTTGGTCCACCATGTATAGTATTTAATATTTTCTTTATTCTGAAGTTTGTGTATTAGTTCAGGGAGTATGCACTGAGGCAGATAATAGTTGAAATTGATTATTAAACTACTAATTTTGGGAAGTAATTATGATGTCAAGTCTGAAATAAATTTCTCTTTAACGCATTAACGGTCAACAGTTCATTTAGGTAACACCATGAATTTATTTGCAAATAGTGATGTGTATTTTAAACGGAAAATTTATGGAAACATACAAACATTTTAGTTACTGAAAAATTTATACAAATATTTGGTTTTAATGTGCTGGAATATACGAAATGATATAAATTTGTCACAATTAAGACATAATAATTGGTGCAAATATTTCATCACTATTTGCCGATTATTTGTTGAATTTTATTTCATTTTACAATGAAATTAATATTTTCTTCCTTATTTTGGAATAGAAGAAAAATAATGTGCATATAGATCGAAATGGGAATGTATTAATATAGAGATATATACAAATATTTATTATATATACATACATTATATCATACTAATTTTTTTATTAGTACTTGAAAAATAAATGCGTGACTATAATTATGTTTGTTTGATTACTTTACGTTTCAGTGCAAAAAACTAAATTTTTCTTAAATACCTATTTCGTTTGAGAAAAATAAATAAAAAATTGTTACAAAAAGTACAAAACAGGATTTACATTTTTACAATAACTCGAGTAAAAAAATAAAATATGAAAATAAATATTTATTTCTACACAATTATTACAACCTAAAATTTATCCGGATACGACTTAATTTCCTCATACAGTCTCTTCTCGATGAGAGGAATAAGCAATCTATCTTGCTCAACGTTACAACTCAAATACACTGCTTTGTTAACTTTTTTTGAGATTCTACAAGCAATATTTTTTGAGACTTCTTCGGAAAAGTTGCCTATTAACGTAGTACCAGTTGGGCATTTGTCATACCGATTTGTCATAGCAAATGATAAATCGCTAAACTGAAGACGGTCTTTGTCATTGATATAGATGAATAATGAATCTATCATTTTAATTACTTGGAATACAATTTTATGTTCTGTTATTTCTGACACAAATTTGTGAACGATAAATTTCGGTTTTGCTAGTTCTACCTCGCACATAACAGGAGTATCTGTATCCTCGGTATTCTTCATTCCAATAAACTAAAAATATACAATTCATTAATAGACAAAGCAAATGTTATACATGTATATTACTTACACGATAAAAACATACAGTTTTTCGATATTTTCTTGAATCTGAGACGGTAAATAATAAATATTTACAGCAGATGACAGGAATGATTTATAATGAAAACAATCAGTGTTGCCACTTGCCAGAGTAAGAAAGCAAATCAAAAAAGTCGTGCCATTATAACACATCATTCCTATCAATTATTGGTTCAGTGAAGTGGAACGCTCAATTATGTCAATTGACCAATCAAATTGCGCTAAATAGTACCAAATTTTCATGCCGCCATCTGTCGCTGAGAAGATACACTAAAACTGCAGAACTGCCAACTAACAGGTGAATTAATTGAACCATAGATGGCGTTGCATTCTCCGGTACCTTTATGAGATGAGTACTTTTTTGACAATTTTCCTTGGCTATCCATTTTTTCAAAAAGTTTTAGGGTTCTGAAAAATCAGAAAAAATTCCGGTGAACTATTATGGCGCTGACCAACCCGAAACTAATTTTTTTTATTTATTTCCTTTTATTTCCATTTCAATTTTTGTTGGCTACGCAAAACATACCTACCTAATACATTACTAATAGATGATTAGCTGTATAAAAATTTATAAAATTTTCTATATTTTGCCGGAGTCGTTAGTTCCATTTGAATTTTTGTTGGGTAGGCAACATGCAATATATTGTTTCGTACTTGGTTGCAGAAAAATTTTATTTATTTTACCAGAATCACCAGTTTTTTATTTGTATTTTTTTTATAACTTAGATAGGAAAAAGGACGTCTACTAATTACCACAGGACTGTGAAGGATTGTAGGTAATTATATAAAAAATGAACACTGTTATCAATAAATCTTCTTTTATAATTTTGTAGTCTTTTTTTTTCTCGATACAGTTAATGCGATCACTTTAGTTTAGTTCTAAGGTTTGGATAATATTTCTCTTTAACGCTGTCACGTGATTGGCTAACGCAACTCCCTCCGCTCTTTATCTATAGCAAAATATACTCAATGATTAGAGAGAAAGGAAAAGAGAGAGACGCAACATACCTAAACTTAGATATGTGCCTAAACCGACTTTTTGTATACTATTTAAACCCTATGTCCCTATGTAAACGTGAAAATTTCGCGTCTTCCACTTATTATCATGATGAACTAATGACTATCTATTATTTATTATCTGTTGATTTATTTTAACGAACAAGAATAGCACACAAAACTAAAAAATCACAGAATCGATAGGTAGGTATACTACTGATTAAGTCAATGGTCAATGATGCCTGAGCGATATCAGGCACTGTATTTATATGTTTTGTGTCAGGCACTGTCAAGTTAACTGATTTGAAATTAATTTTAACGATAATCAGTTATCGTGATAAAATCGCTGAAACGTAATCGGTATAGCTAGAAGTGTCGTTTAAACGGAGCAAACAAACCATTATTATTTAGGGGCTTCCAGATCTACAAACGTCACAAAATATAAATAATAGTAGTCCATTGTATATGTATGTAAAGGTCGTAGTCTCCCTGGTCGTGGTGTAAAACACGAGTGTTTATTGGTTTTTCACAAAATAGTTGTTTGTTTTTACGGATGTTATTTTGAAGTAAAGTTAAAATTCTTTATACTGTAATGAAATACAGAGATAAACAATGTATGTATAAAGTATACTAATCCTTCTTTATCTTTCTTACGACTAAATATTTGAAAATTATTACGAATATTAACGGACGTTTTCAATAAATTTATGAGCAATTTTCTAGAAATAATATATTTTAACACCGCAACCAAATTCCAAAAACTAATTTCCTGCAGAAATTTATAACAAACTTAAATAGTAGATACAGGGTATCCTATTTTAATGTACCAGGTCCATAATTTTTTTTAATTCGATTTTTATAAAGAAAAAATCGACAAAAGTTATCAGGTTTCGAGGGGGTTAAATTATGGTGACCTTGATTTTGACCTTAAAGTCAATTATCAAGGTCATTTCAAGATCAAGAAAAAATTTTTTCGTATGAAACGTCTTGCAAGATTTTCTTGAAATTTGGTACACTAATACCCCAATACAGAAAATACTCCTCCCCCCCCTAAAACCAAACCGCCATAAGTTTTGGTTTGTTATAAAATTTTCCCTTTTCTAAAATTTCTATATTTGTACAATTTAATGGACTATTATTTTTATTGATACGCACATCAATGTGCATCAAGAAACAGATGCTCTGATGAAAAAATTGGTGTTAAATGGAAAACTAGAAGTTGCAGAAAAATGTGGCATATGTTTCTAGATCCTACGCAAAAAACTAGAAGAACGCTCCTTTTAAAAAAAAATACAGATTATAAGTTATTAGCTGTCGACAAACAAAACGACCAAAAACTAGAANGTACAGCTACAAGTGTCGTTTAAACGGCGTAAACAAACCATTATTATTTAGGGGCTTCCAGATCTACAAACGTCACAAAATATAAATAATAGTAGTCCATTGTATATGTATGTAAAGGTCGTAGTCTCCCTGGTCGTGGTGTAAAACACGAGTGTTTATTGTTTTTTTACAAAATAGTTGTTTGTTTTTATGGATGTTATTTAAAAGTAAAGTTAAAATTCTTTATACCGTAATGAAGTATAGAGAAAAACAATGTATAAAGTACTAACCCTTCTTTATCTTTCTTACGACTAAATATTTGAAAATTATTATGAATTTTAACGGGCATTTACAATAAATTTATGAGCAATTTTCTAGAAATAATTTCGCAACCAAATTCCAAAAATTAATTTCCTGCAGAAATTTATAACGAACTTAAATAATAGATACAGGGTATCTCATTTTAATGTACCAGGCCCATAATTTTTTTAATTCGTCTTTAAAAAAAAATCGACAAAATTCGGGTCAAACTATGGTGACCTTAAATTTGACCTTCAAGTCAATTATAAAGGTCATTTCAATGTCAACCTTGATTTTTTTAAATGGAAACTCGTATATTGATTACAGGAAGCCTTTTCAAGAAAAATGTTTCATACAAAAGTTACGTATTTTTCCCCGCAGAATGCGAAACTAAGGAAAATATGGGTTTCCATTTCAAAAAGCAAGGTTGACCTTAAAACGACCTTGATAATTGAGTTTAAGGTTAATTTCAAGGTCACGGTCATTTGATCCTCTGAAACCTGACAACTTTTGTTCGAAATAAATGACCTTGATAATAGTCTTCAAGGTCAAATTCAAGGTCACCATAGTTTGACCCCCTCGAAACCTGATTATTTTTTTATGGATACTGATACAGCACACTTTATTGCATCAAGGAACAGATACTCTGATGAAAAAATTGGTGTTATACATAATATAACTGAAAAACTAGAAGTTGCAGAAAAATGTGGCATATGTTTCTAGATCCTACGCAAAAAACTAGAAGAACGCTCCTTTTAAAAAAAAATACAGATTATAAGTTATTAGCTGTCGACAAACAAAACGACCAAAAACTAGAAACCCATGTATCTTTTAAATGAATCGAGATATCGTAATGCAGTTTTCAATGTTAAATTTTTCTCAAAGATTGAGACCATGCCGTCTACCTACTCTTTGCTTATCTCTTCGGATAATATGAAAACAAAGGAAGCGAGAAAAGTATTCAGAAAAGAAAAGAACTAATCTATAAACAAACACTACCCTGCATTTTTTACTTCAGCCATAACTGCATATTCATTCAACAATTTCATCTAGAGTAGGAAGGTTGTTCTACTATTACTTCAATTCGAATTCATTTAAAAAATAAAGCATTTTCACAATATATTGTTAAATATCTTTTATGGGATTGTCGTTTCAATAACATCACATGTGTTCTCTTTAAAAAGTACTCTATTGTTTGTCACATATTGTGATATTTTACAAGTGATATTATATCAATATAGTTTATTAATTATTATCTTATATTTTTAAGTGCGTAGGTACAAAAAAATGTTCCATTGAAATTAAATTCATTGATAAGAAGGTGGTTAGTGTAGTGTAATACATAATTAAGTCATATTTGATATTTTGATTTTCATTTAAAAAGATGATGAAAAAATGTTAATTTGTATTGGTTAGGCCGTAAGAAAATTCTTACTTTTGCTCATAGATTGATCATAAAGTTTAATGTTTAAATTCACAGCTAACTTGAATTTTCGATTATTTTAAATAACAGCTACAATACGTATTATTAGTTATTCGTATTTTTGTTGAAACCGACAAAGTTTTTTGAAAACTGACAAGAGTAAGAAAAGTTTAAGAATTAAAATCCCCATAAAATAAAGTAATCATTTTTTAAGTCCGCCAATGGGTTACAAAGTTTTGTTACATTTTAATGCTGCATCATCCCTTTAAAATGCTGCAATTGAACTCTATTTACTGGAGATTGGTACACTCACACCACGTACCAAATTTGATATGTCTGTTCTTATACGAAACACCCTGTATTATTAGTCAAGTGTTATAAACAACAAATATGAATTTTTTATCGACATTGATTTGATAAGAGTTACGCTATAAAATAGAGTACCTGATGCTTCCACTGATTGATTCGACAAACAGCACTCGAAAGGTAGGTACGTACATTTATGTTATTTTTATTTTCATAGCATTCTAGCTGTTCTACATTGCGCTTTCTGCATGAACTAATTCATAAAGTCACTTCGTGAAGAAGTCGAACAAGTGTAATCTGTTGTCAAATAAGTTCTTCATGAATTTGATCATGTTCTGACTCTTGTCGATTTCTTCATGAAGTCCAGTAGTGCCAAGAATAGTGAGGTTAGGTTATCTGTTCACGTGTTTACTTCATAACTGACATCTTTTCTTGTAACATAAAATCAATAATGAACTTATTTTAATTGGCTCTTGCTTATACTGTTATTCATTTTATGTTGTGTCTTTATTGGCATTTTTCATTTTAGCTTGTGTATGTGCAACTTACTAAAGCATTTGACTGTTTTATACTACTGTTATTTTAACTAATGTAAAATACTTTATTAAGTTTTATTACTTTTGAATTTACTTTTAGTTTTTTTTCTTCGAATTGTTTTATCAATTGTTACTGTCATTTCTCTTTTTTATACTAATCGTGTTCCCACCCATTCCAGTAAATGGATATATTGTGTTGAATGGTGTATCAAATAAATAAATAAATAATGTGCAATTGGTATTGTAGGATTACAATTTTTTTTCCATGTGTCTATTTAAAAAGATAATAATTTTCAACTTGTTCAAGGAAATATTTTCATTTTGTATTTGTCTTCATCTACTATGGACTTGGTTGCAATGTTGGTAGTATCTATTTACGTTTCAAATGAATTCATGAGAACTTGTCAATGTAAATCAGCTATAACGGATAAATCTTCTTTTTCAGTATAAAATGGGGCATTTTTTAGCGCTGTTCGTCCTACTACTCACAGCAGTAGCCTGCCATTCGGCATCACAAAACGTCACTGCTGTTTCCTGTACCATTTCAAAATACAACGCTGACCACATCAAAAACGCCCAAAAGGAATGTTCTGAAATCATCATCGACGGAATAATCGTACCATATGGAGTAAGTTTGGATCTAACCGGGCTTCAACCAGGTACCAAGGTGATATTTCAAGGTACCACTGTATGGCAGTACACAGAATGGGAAGGACCGTTAATTAAGATCAAAGGAACGAATGTGGAGATCACCGGTGCCGACAATCACGTGCTCGACGGCAGAGGTGCCCTGTGGTGGGATGGTTTGGGAGGAAATGGAGGTAAAGTCAAGCCGAAGTTTTTGAGGGTAACTGTAACTAACTCCGTTGTTCGCAATTTGTATATTAAAAATGCCCCTAAGAATGCAGTCTCAGTTAATGGTTGCATCGATTCCGTGATTGAATATATAACCGTCGACGATAAGGATGGTGACAAGAATAAGGGCGGTCACAACACTGACGCATTTAACGTTAATTCCTGCAACAACATCACCATACAGCATTGCACCGTTTACAACCAAGACGACTGCATGGCGATGAACTCTGGACAAAACACCTACTTCTTAAACAACTACTGCTCTGGTGGTCATGGTATTTCTATCGGTTCCGTAGGCGGTGGTAGTGAAGTTAAAGGAGTATTTGTCGACGGTTGCCAAATCGTCGATTCCGACAACGGAATCAGGATTAAAACCAAATACGGGGAAACAGGATCCGTGTCCGACATCACCTACCAAAATATAGTCCTGAAGAACATCCATAAATACGGCATCATCATGCAAGGGGACTATGGATCTAAAGAAGGTGTACCTACTGGTGGTGTGCCTATTTCCCATGTGACTCTAAAGAATATTTCAGGCACCGTTGACAAAGGGGGAGCTAACATATACATTCTTGTAGAAAATGCATCGGATTGGCATTTTTCTGACATTAACGTGACTGGTGGGGAAAAGAAAGTGAGTTGCAAAGGAATCCCAGCAGGAACTGGAGTCTCCTGCTGATTTTATACATTACCAATGTTTATATTGCAAGAAAATAAATAATGATAATAGTAACGTTATTTATTTCGAATAATCTACATGAAATATATACATAGCATATAAAAATATAGAGTACGATTTAAAACAAAAATGGAGGAATCCAAAAAAAAATGATATTCAATATTTTTTATGTACTTCTTTCTAAATAGAAAATTAAAACAGATAAGGAGTTATGTAATTGACACTGTACATAAAGACATTTAAATATAAAATTAATATTAATTTTTCCTATTTTAAAGATGAAGTTAGATAGATTTCCAGCTTACTATGGACATCAAGAGATTTTCTTTTTTATCAGGTAAACCAGATGTACAAAAAGCAGAGTTAAAAACAATTAAACACTGAAATAATTTTTTCTTAAATATATCAGCTAAAGGACATATTTATTATTTTGGTTTTAATCAAATTTTGTCTATCCAATGCTAATAAGATATGTATACTTTATATCTCGTTATCTTAGGTAGTTATTTTTAAATTTTATATATGATTAATCATTTTTGCGAATTATTTTGTTTTGTTGACTTCATAATGTAACTGATTTGATATTTCTCGGATGTTCTGAAATACAATTTTGAAAATTAATTTTTGTTTGAAAAATCAGCGTTGAAACCTAAACCTCCCAATTTATATAATAAGCAAATTGCTCATATTTTTACTGACATGAAAAAAATATTGCCGAAGAAAGTTATAAAGTAGAATCAAAAGTTATTCAAAATTTTATTTTGAGTAAAGCGACAAAGGAAAAATATCGTGGATAAAATAAAAACTGGATCGAAAAAAAATTGGTTTGTGTGAAACAATTATCTCAAATTTGTCATTGGACTATGCAAAGCATAACGTAATCTTGAATTGTAGATCGAAATGTTAAGGTGATGTGAGAAGTGTATATTATATGGATAAAAAGTGTTTGAAGCTATATAAATTATTGGCGAAGACATTTTTGAAATTTCGAAACATCTAGAATCTAAAAAAAATTTTTGAAATTTCCTAATTTTTTCAAAACGTACCAAAAATTTTTTTTAAATTATTTTTAGTCAAAACTTCTGATGAATATTGAAGAAAAATTATTAAAATATAGAAATTCAACATTGTTTGTAGATCTATTTGATTTTTCCAAAATTTAGTATTACTTGAAACTTTCCTGTTTTGCGACACCTAAAAAAGCCTACCTAAAATTTTACAGGGCCTACTTTTTTAATTTCTATAACCGGTTTTAAAATTTTCGTATAGGTATCTTTTTTTATTGAAAAGGCGTACCTACTTCATATCGATACAAAAAAGAAACGGTTCAATGTGTCAACAACAAACAAGTACGTCTTTCCACGTAAAAAACGCGCAACGCCCTAAAAATGTAAAAAAGTAGATCCGTAATTTTTTTTGGGATCAAGATTTTCTAGAGGTCTTGCTCCCGAGTTGCTGAGCTATCGATAAATTGAATATATTAGCTGAAATAGTTTCAAATAGCGTAGCTTTTACTAAAAAAATATCCAAATTTACTGAGAAACAAAAAAGTTATAACGAAAAATCGAAAAAATATAAGAACTTCTAACAATTTTGCAATACACATATCCAAGAAATTACTCACCATTTCCTGGACACCCTGTATACAGTTATTAAAGTAACGTGCGACATTTCTTGTAGTTATAAGATGAGAAATGTTATCAATCAAGTGCCAGAAACAATAAATACGTTATTTTTAACCGATAAGAATTTTGTTATAAAATGGAGCACCTTATTCTTTAAGACACTTACTGATTTGACAAAAGCACTTTAAAGGTATGTTCATTTTTATTATTTTTATTTTCACAGCATTATTGCTATTTTATATTGTGAATTTCTTCATGAACAAGTGTAATATATGCAACAAATCTGTCAAATATCTAGAATAAAAATTCATGAAGTAGCTCATGTTCCAATTCTCGTCGATTTCTTCATGAAATTCAGCAGTACCAACAAAAAGTAAATAGTGAGGTTAAGTTATCTGTTCAAGTGTTTGTTTACATCATCATGTTTTTTTTATAAAGAGTGATACAATGTCATTCTAGAGTTTATTTTTTTACCATGTAAAAAAAACAATTTTCAACTTGTTCAAGCAAATGTTTTTTTTTTTTCTATTTGTTTTTATCTACTATGGACTTTGTTGTAACGTTGGTAGAAGCTGTTTACGAGGAACTTGCCAAAGCAAGTCAGCTATAATAGATAAATATTCTTTTTCAGTATAAAATGGGACATTTCCTAGCGCTATTCATCCTACTACTCACAGCAGTAACCAGCCACTCGGCATCACAAAACGCCACTGCCGTTTCCTGCACCATTTCAAAATACAACGCGGACCACATCAAAAACGCCCAAAACGAATGTACTGAAATCATCATCGACGGAATAATCGTTCCATATGGAGTAAGTTTGGATTTAACTGGACTTCAACCAGGTACCAAGGTGATATTTCAAGGTACCATTGTATGGCAGTACACAGAATGGAAGGGACCATTAATTAAAATTAAAGGAACGAATGTGGAGATCACCGGTGCCGACAATCACGTGCTCGACGGCAGAGGTGCACTGTGGTGGGATGGCAAAGGAGATGGAGGTAAAGTTAAGCCGAAGTTTTTGAGGGTATCTGTAACTAACTCCGTTGTTCGCAATTTATACATTAAAAACGCCCCCAAGAATGCAGTATCAGTTAATGGTTGCATCGATTCCGTGATAGAATATATAACCGTTGACGATAAGGATGGAGACAGTAAGGGCGGTCACAACACTGACGCATTTAACGTTAATTCCTGCAACAACATCACCATACAGCATTGCACTGTTTACAACCAAGACGACTGCATGGCGATGAACTCTGGACAAAACACCTACTTCTTAAACAACTACTGCTCTGGCGGTCATGGTATTTCTATCGGTTCCGTGGGCGGTGGTAGTGAAGTTAAAGGAGTATTGGTTGACGGTTGCCAAATCGTCGATTCCGACAACGGAATCAGGATTAAAACCAAATACGGGGAAACAGGATCCGTGTCTGACATCACATATCAAAATATAGTCCTGAAAAACATCCATAAATACGGCATCACCATGCAAGGGGACTATGGATCTAAAGAAGGTGTACCTACTGGTGGTGTGCCTATTTCCCATGTGACTCTAAAGAATATTTCAGGCACCGTTGACAAAGGGGGAGCTAACATATACATTCTTGTAGAAAATGCATCGGATTGGCATTTTTCTGACATTAACGTGACTGGTGGGGAAAAGAAAGTGAGCTGCAAAGGAATCCCAGCAGGAACTGGAGTCTCCTGCTGATTTTATACATTACCAATGTTTATATTGCAAGAAAATAAATAATGATAATAGTAATGTCATTTATTTCCAACAAAAAAACCCAGTACGATTTCAAGCAAAAATGGAGGATCTCAAAAACGACAAATATGAAAAAAATGCCGAATTTTCCGGTTCAACTGATTTTTGCACTAAAATGTTAATAACAAATTAATTAATGAGAGTTGCGAGTCGAAAGCACATCAGAGTATATCTACGGACTGTTTTTTAAATGATGGCACAGGTGGTATGCAGTTAGTATTTTTGTCAAGATATAATTTTTTTTTGCTCTGTTGATTGGCCTAATTTTTATACAAATTTTAATAGAAATAAATACAGAAAACAAGAACTTGTTATTTATATAGCAAAATTACTTCGTAATACTAAATATTATTTTATAGTAGGTATGTAGTAAATAGTACGATACCTTTACAATTAAATACGTTTGTTTCGAAAATGGTGCGTTGTAAAAAGTAGAAGCTTCTAATGACAGAACGTTTACCCACAAATTGTCCATATTTAATCGGAAACAAAAACATTGCAACGCAATATCAATTTTGAACTCTTAATTTCAAGAAATTCCTGTATCCTAGATGTTGTCCACCATTTCCTGGACACCTTGTATACAGCTTTTAAAGTTTATTAACGCTCGACATAGCTTTTACAACATGAAAAATATTATCAATCAAGTGTCGTACACAATAAATATGTTATTTTTAATAGAAATTGATTGACTTGATAAGAATCTTATTATAAAATAGAGCGTCTTATTCTTTCCCTCACTGATTTGACGAAACTTTGAAGGTATGTGGAATTATATTATTTTTATTTTCACAGCATTATAGCTGTTTACATTGCGAATTTCTTCATGAACTAATTCATAAAGTCACTTCATGGATAAGTTGAATATAAGTGTATCTCTTGTCAAATAATTTTTTGAATTAATTCATGAAGTTCTTCCTGAATCTGATCATGTTCTAACTTTCGTCGATTTCTTCATAAAGTTCAGCAGTGACAAAAAATAAATAGTGAGGTTAACTTATCTGTTCACAAGTTTGCTTCATCATATTCTTTTTTTTATAAAGGATGATAACTGGCTTCATAGCAGGAATACATTTTTTTACAAGTATATAAAAAAATAGCAATATTAAACATGTTCAAAGAAATTTGTTCATTTTCTATTTGTCTTTATCTACTATGGACTTGGTTGAAATGCCGGTAGTAGCCATTTACGCTTCAAACAAATTCATGAAAAACATGTCAATGCAAATCAGCTGTAACAAATAAATATTCTTTTTCAGTATAAAATGGAACATTTTGTTGCGATCTTCGTCCTACTGCTCACAGCAGTAGCCTGCAATTCCGCGTCACAAAACGCCACCGCCGCCTCCTGTACCATCTCAAAATACAACGAGGACCACATCAACCAAGCCCAAAGTGAATGCTCTGAAATCACCATCGACAGCCTAATCGTCCCATATGGTGTAACTCTGGATCTAACCAAACTTAAAACCGGTGCCAAGTTGATATTCCGAGGTACCACCGTATGGCAGTACGAAGAATGGGAGGGACCGTTACTGTTAATTAAAGGAACCAACGTAGAGGTCACCGGTTCTGATGACCACGTGCTCGACGGCAGAGGTGCGCTGTGGTGGGATGGTTTGGGAGGAAACGGAGGCAAAATCAAGCCTCACTTCATGAAAGCCACCGTAACAAACTCCGTCATCCACAAATTAAACATTAAAAATACTCCCGTCCAAGCGTTCTCAGTACATGGTTGCATCGATTCCGTGGTACAGTACATAACCATCGACAATAAGGATGGAGACACTAAAGGCGGTCACAACACTGACGCATTTAACGTTAATTCCTGCAACAACATCACCATAAAGCATTGCACCGTTTACAACCAAGACGACTGCATGGCGTTGAACTCTGGACAAAACACCTACTTCTTAGACAATTACTGCTCTGGCGGTCATGGTATTTCTATAGGTTCCGTGGGCGGTGGTAGTGAAGTTAAAGGAGTATTGGTTGACGGTTGCCAAATCGTCGATTCCGACAACGGAGTCAGGATCAAAACCAAATATGGACAAACAGGATCCGTGTCCGACATCACGTATCAAAATATAGTGCTGAAAAACATCCATAAATACGGCATCACCATGCAAGGGGATTATGGTCTAAAGAAGGTGTACCTACTGGTGGTGTGCCTATTTCCCATGTGACTCTAAAGAATATTTCAGGCACCGTTGACAAAGATACATTCTTGTAGAAAACGCATCGGATTGGCATTTTTCTGACATTAACGTGACTGGTGGGGAAAAGAAAGTGAGCTGCAAAGGAATCCCAGCAGGAACTGGAGTCTCGTGCTGATTTTATACATTACCAATGTTCATATTGCAAGAAAATAAATAATAATAATAGTAATGTTATTTAGTTCCAACAAGAGAACCCAGCTACTGGAAATACATAGCATATAAAAAAAATAGAGTACGATTTCAAACAAAAATGAAGGAATCCAAAAGACGACAAATACAGGGTTCCATTAAAAAAACCCATCTAAAAAATGCAATAATATTTATGTACTCCTTTGACGTCGCGAGAAAACTTATTATTTTTTTCTTTATAGATGTCAAGAGATTTTCTTTTTTATCAGGTAAAACGGCTACACAAAAAGTAGAGTTAAAAACGATTAAACACACTAAAATAATTATTTCTTAAATAGATAAGCTATAGGACTCATTTATTATTTTGGTGTTAATCAAATTTTATCTATCAAATGTTAATAAGATATACATTATGTTTTGGATATCTTTTTTTATTAGGCAACGTTATTTTTGAATTTTAAGTAATATGATTAATATTGTAAAAAGCTTTCCTTCGCGAACTATTTTGTTTTGTTGACTTCATAATGTAATTGTTTTGATATTTCTCGGATGTTTTGAAATACGATTTTGAAAATGATTTTTTGTTTGAAAAATCAGCATATTTCTTTTGAAACCTTAAACCTCCCATTTTATATAAGCAAATTGCTCTTATTTCTACTGACATGAAAAAATATGGCTAACGAAAGTTGTAAACTAGAATCAAAAGTTAGCCAAAATTTTGAGTAAAGTGGCAAAATGGATAGTGTTTGAAGCTCTCTAGAATCTATAATCTAAAAAAATTATTTCCTCATGTCGTCAAAACGTTCCAACAAAATACTTAATTTTTTTTTTTAAACACAGACAACATTTTTTTTAGGCAAAAATTCTGATGAATATTGAGGAAAAATTATTAAAATATAAAAATTCTAAATTTTTTGTAGACCTGATCCAAAATTGATTATTAATAGCAACTTTTTCGTTTTCCGGTTCCTAAAAAGGCCTACTTAAAACTATACAGGCCTACTTTTTAAATTTCCATCGCCGTTTTAAAATTTTCGTATATTTTTTTTTATTGAAACGGTGTACCTACCTACTCTATATCGATACAAAAAAGAAACGGTTCATTGTGTCGACAACAAACAAGTACATCTTTAGCGTAAAAAACGCAATGCCTTAAAATGTAAAAAAAATAGATCTCTGTAGGTAAACTTTTTTTTTGGAACACGATTTTCAAAAGGTCTTGTTCCCGAGTACCTGAAGGAGTTATCGATAAATTGAATTATTAGTTGAAATAACTTCAAATAACGTAGCTTTTACTAAAAAAATATCGAAATTTACTGAGAAACAAAAAAGTTATAACGAAAAATCGAAAAATATAATAAACTTCTGACATTTTTGCAATACACATATCCAAGAAATTACTCATCCATTCCTGAACACCCTGTACACAATTAATAAAGTTATTTAAAGCGCGACATTTCTTTTATAAGATGAAAAATGTTATCAATCAAGTGCTATAAACAATAAATATGTTATTTTTAACCGATAAGAGTTTTATTATAAAATGGAGCACCTTATTTTTTCACTTACTGATTTGACAAAAGCATTTTAAAGGTATGTTCACTTTTATTACTTTTAATTTCACAGCATTGTTGTTGTTTTACATTGCGAGTTTCTTCATGAACTAATAAGTAGAACAAGTGTAATATATCCAACAAATCTGTTGTCAAATATCTTTAAGAATTCATGAAGTAGATCATGCTCCAACTCTCGTCGATTTCTTTATGAATTCAGCAGTGCCAACAAATAAATAGTGAGGTTAAGACATCTGTTCACGTGTTTGTTTACTTCATCATGTGTTTTTTATGTATAAAGAATAATAAATAAGAAATGGCAACGTAGCCTTTACATTTTTTCCATGTAAAAAATAGTAATTTTCTACTTGTTCAAGGAAATGTATTAATTTTCTATTTGTGTTCATCTGCTACGGACTTGATTGTAACGTCCGTTGTAGCTGTATGAGGAACTTGTCAGAGCAAATCAGCTATAACAGATAAATTTTCTTTTTCAGTATAAAATGGGACATTTCCTTGGGCTGTTCGTCCTACTACTCACAGCAGTAGCCTGCCACTCGGCATCACAAAACGTCACTGCCGTTTCCTGCACCATTTCAAAATACAACGCGGACCACATCAAAAACGCCCAAAATGAATGTTCTGATATCATCATCGACGGAATAATCGTTCCATATGGAGTAACTTTGGATTTAACCAGCCTTAAATCAGGTACCAAGGTCATATTTCAAGGTACCCTCGCTTGGGAGTATTCAGAATGGGGGGGACCATTAATTAAGATTAAAGGAACGAATGTGGAGATCACCGGTGCCGATAATCATGTGCTCGACGGCAGAGGTGCTCTGTGGTGGGATGGTCTGGGAGGAAATGGAGGTAAAGTCAAGCCGAAGTTTTTGAGGGCAACCGTAACCAACTCTGTTATTCGCAATTTGCATATTAAGAATGCCCCCATCAATGCAGTCTTACTTAGCCGATGCGTCGATTCCGTGATAGAATACATAACTATCGACGACAAGGATGGAGACAAGGATAAGGCCGGTCATAACACCGACGCATTCAATTTGAATTCCAACAACAACATCACCATACAGCATTGCACCGTTTACAACCAAGACGATTGCATGGCGATAAACTTTGGACAAAACACCTACTTCTTAAACAACTACTGCTCTGGCGGTCATGGTATTTCTATAGGTTCCGTGGGCGGTGGTAGTGAAGTTAAAGGAGTATTGGTCGACGGTTGCCAAATCGTCGATTCCGACAACGGAGTCAGGATCAAAACCAAATATGGACAAACAGGATCCGTGTCCGACATCACGTATCAAAATATAGTCCTGAAGAATATCCACAACTACGGCATTATCATGCAGGGTGACTATGGATCTAAAGAAGGCGTACCGACTGGTGGTGTGCCGATTTCTCATCTCACTCTAAAGAATATTTCAGGCACCGTTGACAAAACTGGTGTTAACATATACATTCTTGTAGCAAATGCTTCGGATTGGCATTGGTCTGACATTAACGTGACTGGTGGGGAAAAGAAGATGGAGTGCCAAGGTATCCCAGCAGGAACTAGAGTCTCGTGCTGAGTTTATACATTACCAATGTTCATACCGCAAGAAAATAAAATTATATTTAAATATTATGTTGATGACTTCCGGATGTTTGTATTTTCTTATTTTTTTGGATAAGGTCAGTAAGTATAGCAAAAACAACTATTACATTAAGGTAACTGCGTAGATTTTGTTACCCCTCCAGGTATCTGCTGTTAAAACAATTTTTTTTTACTACGAACTTACATAAAATAAATATAAAAAACATACAAAAATTAAACATAATATGTTATAGTAGGTACATTATACACGAAAGTATAGGTAATGGCACTCTTCTCTACCGTGGTTTATATAGTATTTTTTTCACTACTAGCTAAGCTACTACACCTTAAATCGAGTTTCAATAATTGACATGCAGTTTCACGAAATTTGAATAATAGTATATTATTCAACGAGCGTATAATGATGGGTATTATTCACGAGGTGAAGTTTACGGCCACGAGCCGCAGGCGAGTGGCCTAAATCACCGAGTGAATAATACCCATTATACGGGAGTAGAATACTATACTTTATCCACGACTACTAAATATTTTTGTTGAAGTTTTTTTTGAAATGTTTCGAAAAACATGGTATGTTAAGAAACAGATATACGACTCGCACAAATGAAGTCGCTGATGGCTCAGTGTAGATGCTCTTTCCCTTCCAACCGCGGGTCCCGGGTTCGAATCCGGTCTAGGAAAATTCACTTTTTTAATTTTTTTTTTAAATGTACAGCACTGAATTGAAAATATTTAGTGGTTTACACGATAAAATTTTAAAAACGGATTGTTTGTAGCAGAACAATATAATATTATAGCTAAATTAAGGAAGCATCTGACAGTAGTGATTAATGACTCATTAATCACTGCCGTGATTAATGGGTATTATTAAGGTCGAGCAAACAGACGTATAATGGGTACATTATACAATAGTCGTGGATAAA
>NW_019416733.1:772943-783588 GCF_000390285.2 Anoplophora glabripennis
AATGTTGATAACCAACTCCTGCCAGAAAAGTCCAAACATCTTTACGTAAAAGCATACACAGTTTTTAAAGATTGGTGTCTTACAAAAAACGTCGTCAATACCTCAGAAAATGTCCTACTAGCATACTTTAAAGAGCACGAGGATAATAAAAAGGCATCCAGTCTATGGTGTACTTTTTCAATGTTAAAGGCAACCCTAAAATTAAAAGAAAATATTGACGTTCATGAAATTTATATGAAAGGCACAATTTTTTTATGGTAGGTAAAGGAACATTATTTTATTTTATAGATTAAAGTTCTATAAAAATACTTTTTTATATGTACGCAAAACAACCAAAACGATTTTTAATGGAGATTCATTTTAAAATATCATTAACAAAAATCAATTTAGGTACGTAGGTATCACTTCCTTTTTTCACTTTGTAAGAAGCTCATTTGTTAAATACAACTAGCAAAAATTTAAATTACATTAATAGCTATGTGTTGGGTTTTATATGTCAAAATATTGTAAATTATATATGGATAGTAGGGTGGCCCAAAAAAAAACGAATTTTTTTTTCGTGTCTTGTGAAAATATGTTAGTTTATCATGTTTTAAGAGCCCCCTCAAAAGATCAGCTCAAAAACATTTTTTTAGAGGTCGTTCAAGATTTTTAAAGATTTCCAAAATCGTCAAAAATAGATTTTTTTTTTAATTTTTTTCTCGTTAATTTATCATTTTCTAGGTTGAAAAAAATCGCGATTCTGAAAATTTCAAATCGATATTTTACCTAATTTCTAAACGTCACTCATAATTATTAACAAAAGAATAGAAATAAATCACGACACATTTGAAAAATTTCTCGAGGTAAAATATACTAAGTAACGCACTATGAGTATCAAATATTTGTTTTAATTTTTTAAAATTAATTAATTTGCAAATATTTTACCTTCTAATTATAATATTTGATCAAACTTGTAATTATGTACCTACCTGATAAATTTTGAAAGTTGTTTTATGTGAAACAATAATTCTCTTAAATTTGTTATTAGATTGAAAAATTCTTTGAAAGCCCATTCTTTGAATGTCCTCAAAACGCATAAAAAAGACGTAAAGTATTTTTTATATAATTATGTACGAGTATATATTTTTTAATTTTGGATCTTCTCGTAGACTTTTTAGCTATTGAACTTGATAGTTGAAAATTGATTTTTAGTTACAAATTTTTTATGGTTCAGATTCGAAAAAATATGCAGGTTTCCTTTTTTATTTCTCTCGACGTTTTTAACATTTTCGTACCTATTTTAAAGTAAAAATGTTGATATCGATATAGCAAACCATTCTCGATATAAATGCTTTCAACGAAAAAGATACCATACTATTTTATACAGATTTTAATAGACATAAATTCACGAAAACAAGAATTTGTCATTTATATAGGCTGATTCAAAATTCAGTACAAAGAATTTAGGGGCGTATTTTTGAGGGCAAAATAATACTTTTTTTTCTATAAACGTGGGTCCACAAATGCTTAGCTTTTGATATAGACGATGTCAAAGTTTTTTATTTATTTTTTTATTTTTTAGGAATAATTTCCGTACAGATGAATGAATGTTGAATGTTGAATGTTGGCATAAAACTTGGGTCACGGGAGTTTTTTAGGATGCTAACTTATCGCTTTCGAGAAAATCAATGCTGACTAAACGAGTCGACAGTGATTTTCTCGCAAACGGTTAGTTCTATGAAAAGAATGTAGAGAGCTAAAATTCAAGATCATTGCATTACTGATTAGAATGATTAGATGGTGAAAATAAATTTTAAAATTTTTCACGGTAAGCAGTTAATAAAATTTGAAAATATACTGTGCATTTAACTTTGATCAGCCAAAATCTCGTAAGTATAGGGAAATAAACTACTAACACGAAGCGTCAACGTACAGGGTCGTAAAAAAGTTAGGGCCAATTTAATTCAAGCGTATCCTTATAGGTGGCGCCCCCTGCAAGCAGCGTCAAAGCAATTATTTATTTAAATTTAGCATACTAAAAAAAAATCATACCCAAAGTTTTACGCCAACATTCAAATCTGTCTCAAAAGTACGACCCTAAATTCTTTGTACTGAATTTTGAATCAGCTTGTATAGCAAAATAAGTTATAATTAAATACGTTTATTTCGAAAATAGTTCGTTGTAAAAAAGTAGAAGCTTCTAATGACAGCGTTTACTCACAAATTATCCAAATTTAATCGGAAACAAAAACATTGCAACGCAATATCACTTTTGAACTCTGTATCTTTAAGAACTTCCTGTATCCTAGAGGTTGCTCACCAGTTCCTGGACACCCTGTATATACAGTTTTTAAGGTTTTTTAAAGCTCGGCTTTTATAAGATTTTATCAGTCAAGTATCGTACACAATAAATGTGTTATTTTAAATAGATATTGATTGATTTGATAAGAATCTTATTATAAAATAGAGCGTGTTATTCTTTCACTCACTGATTTGACGAAACTCTGAAGGTATGTACACTTATATTATTATTATTTTCATAGCATTATAGCCGTTTACATTGCGAATTTTTTCATGAACTAATTCATAAAGTCACTTCATGGATAAGTTGAATGTAAGTGTAATCTCTTGTTAAATAATTTCTTGAATTCATTCATGAAGTTCTTCCCGAATTTGATCATGTTTCAACTTTCGTCGATTTCTTCATAAAGTTCAGCAGTGACAAAAAATAAATAATGAGGTTAACTTATCTGTTCACATGTTTACTTCATCATATTCTTTTTTTATAAAGGATGATAACTGGCTTCATAGAAGGAATACATTTTTTTACAAGTACCTAATTAAAAAATTAGCAATATTAATCATGTTCAAAGAAATTTATTCATTTTCTATTTGTCTTTATCTACTATGGATTTGGTTGAAATGCTGGTAGTAACCATTTAGGTACGTTTCAAACAAATTCATGAGAAACTTGTCAATGCAAATCAGCTGTAACAAATAAATCTTCTTTTTTAGTATAAAATGGGACATTTCGTTGCGCTCTTCGTCCTACTGCTCTCAGCAGTAGCCTGCCATTCCGCGTCACAAAACGCCACCGCCGTTTCCTGTACCATCTCAAAATACAACTTGGACCACATCAACCAAGCCCAAAGTGAATGCTCTGAAATCACCATCGACAGCCTAATCGTCCCATATGGTGTAACTCTGGATCTAACCAAACTTAAAACCGGTGCCAAATTGATATTCCGAGGTACCACCGTATGGCAGTACGAAGAATGGGAGGGACCGTTACTGAAAATTAAAGGAACCAATGTAGAAGTCACCGGCTCCGACGACCACGTGCTCGACGGCAGAGGTGCGCTGTGGTGGGATGGTAAGGGAGGAAACGGAGGCAAAGTCAAGCCGCACTTCATGAAAGCCACCGTAACAAACTCCGTCATCCACAAATTAAACATTAAAAATACTCCCGTCCAAGCTTTCTCAGTAAATGGTTGCATCGATTCCGTCGTACAATACATAACCATCGACAATAAGGATGGAGACACTAAAGGCGGCCACAACACGGACGCATTTAACGTTAATTCCTGCAACAACATCACCATAAAGCATTGCACCGTTTACAACCAAGACGACTGCATGGCGATGAACTCCGGATATAACACCTACTTCTTAGACAACTACTGCTCTGGGGGTCATGGTATTTCTATCGGTTCCGTGGGCAACGGTGCTACAGTTCAAGGAGTATTGGTCGACGGTTGCCAAATCGTCGATTCCGACAACGGAATCAGGATTAAAACCAAATACGGAGAGACTGGATCCGTGTCCGACGTCACCTATCAAAATATAGTGCTGAAGAACATTCACAGATACGGCATCACCATGCAGGGCGACTATGGTTCTTCAGGAGGTGTGCCCACTGGTGGTGTGCCGATTTCCCATCTCACTCTAAAGAATGTTACAGGCACTGTTGACAAAGGGGGCGCTAACATATACATTCTAGTTGAAAATGCTTCGGACTGGCATTTCTCTGACATTAATGTAACTGGCGGACAAAAGAAAATGAGCTGCAAAGGAATCCCAGCAGGAACTGGAGTCTCGTGCTGATTTGAACACATATGGGCTCCTGTAGATGATAAATAAACTTATGTTAATATAAATAAAGTGTTATTTATTTCTATCTAACATAGGTACATCCCAGAAATAGCAACTAAGTTTTTAGGGAAAACATGTAATTCCTAAAAATATTAAACTTTTTTACGAAAAGCTTAGTTGTGCTAATAATAAATATAAAAAAGCACAACGGGTACTGATTGGTGTTAGCAATGCCAGCAAATTAAGACTAAAATTAATAATTAGCCAAAATTTTTGCATTTGATGAGTTAGGATTCATCTTCAACTCTGTGAACTTCTTTGAACTGTAGAAACATTCAACCAATAAGAAAGAGGCAAAACGATGTGCCTATAAAATAGTGATGTCAGAAACAGACAAGGTTCTAATTGTTTTTATTAATCAATTTTTATTAATTGTATCAGGTATATTTAGATAATATCTCTGATTCATTGAGGGTACTTATAAGTTATTAAATAATTACTTAAAAGCATTTTTTACGTTAAAGATTTAATATTCAATAACGTTTATTGTTGCAATCAGCAATATTTATAAAACGGAAAGGACCTACTTCTGAAATAGCATCAAATGAAGTGATGAGATGCACTTATAACTATGATAAAAATAATTTTCGTAAACTTCAATACAGAGTAAATATTAAATATGTTAATAAGCAGTATTATAATCATTGGATGTTACAGAAAATATTGTTTACCACATAGTCCAGTAGGAGTTAATTTTTTATAAACCCCAAAATTTTCCCACTTCGGCCAAAAATATGTTACGTCCCACATAGCTATTGATTATGTTAAGACATAATCAATAGCTATGTGGGTTTTTAAGAAAAGCTAGGTATTAAAGAACTACAACGTTGATGGGATTTTATTTTATTGATGAATTGTTCAAATGGTTATTTAAAATGAAAAAGCCGCGGCGTGCTATTAAATTAGAGGGTGGAAATTGGAGATAGGGCTGAAAATGCAACCCTGGCGGTTTTTTGAGTATATCTCGAAAACGAAACAAAATTTGAGGGTATTGCATAGGAAAAATTTTGTAGATAATGAGATTTTCTATCGAAATAGCTTATTTAAAAAATGTATTTACTGCAAAATATATTAAAAACAATTTAACAAAATAATGCAAAAAATTCAATTTTTTATTTTTTTTTTACTTTTATGCAAATAACTTTTTTCTGATCAGAGATAGGTATAGGCATTGTTTCATAGAAAAAAAAGTATATAAAATTTCCTTCAAAACAAGAGCTTGTAGAGTATTTTTGGATGAAAATTGACTGATATATATGGCCGCTCCAACTTAGTCAATTTTTCGATTTTAATCGCGTTTACCTTTATTCGTTTTAATTCTCATTTTTTGCAAAAAAGGAAGGAAATAAGACGTTCAAGGATTTTCATCACATAACTTGTTCGAAGGGTCATTAAAAATGAAAAAACTGCGGGGTGCTATTAATTAGAGGGTTGAAATTGAAGGTTGAAAAAGCACTTTTGCAATGTTTTAAATATAACACGAAAACGAAGCAAAATGTCGGTATAGTTCATAGGAAAATTTATTTAGAGAATTGAATTTCCCATAGAAATAGCTTATTTAAAAAATGTAAAAGGAACATTTTATGCAAAAAATCGTTAATACACAATTTTCAAGCAAGCAAAAAATAAGATTTTTATTTTTTTTCCTTTTTCAATAAAATAATTAAGAAAAAACTTGAGAGTACAATAAAGTTTATTAATAATGTATATACAGTGTGTCCACGGATGGAGTTGACAAGGGGAGAACTCTTTTGTTTTTGACTTTATCGAAAAATGTCGACTGTTTATAAAAAATTCTGCCTCGAAAAAATGAGACTGTCATACAAACATCTTAGATTAGATATACAGGGTGCTCATAAATTAAAAAAACACGAAAATACTCGAGAGAAAAGTACCATTATTTATTATTTTACACATTTTTATAAAACAAATCTGTTTATAACCTCAAATAATATCCTATTACAAATTTTAAAATAAAAATCGAATTTTTTGCTTTTTTTCAAATTGTTTATTAACGATTATTTTGCATAAAATTTTCCTATTATATTTTTTAAATAAGCTATTTCGATAGGAAATTCAATCCTCTAAATAATTTTTCCTATGAACTATAGCGAAATTTTGCTTCGTTTTTGAGCTACAATTAAAAAACTGAAAGGGGTGCATTTTAACCCCTATCTCCAATTTCCACCCTCTAATTTAATAGCACTCCGAGGTTTTTTCATTCTAAATAACCGTTTGAACGATTCATGCAATAAAAACCCATTAACGTTGTAGTTCCATACCATAATATGACATAATCAATAGCCTATAGTGAGGAAAAATATTAATAACAACTTATTTTTAAATTGTATTTGTTCATTCTCTGTTGGATCGTACTCTTCGAAGAATATGCAAGTGATCATTTCTGTTTTAAATGAAATTTTGTACAAAATAGCAATGCTCCAATTTTTTTTATTACAAAAATTATTTTGCAATTAACAAAAAGTGGCAAATGACGTTTTTCTTGAAATTGCTGCCAATTTTCTAAGAAGTAAGGAAATCTCATAAAACTTTGAGATAATACTCCTCAATTCATCCATAATAAGCTCCCGAAACCCCATTGCTGATTGTGAGTTATTGACAAAAATACGTCATACTTGCCGGAATTTTTGGAACGATGGTAAAATTATTCTAGATCTTGCAACTTTACGAAACTTGGTTCGTATATGCTATAAGACACGTGCATTTTGCAATTTTAGTAATTTTCGCGTATTTAAGATAAAGCCAAGCTAAAAAACAGTGCCAAAAGAGCATTAAGACAGATATATACACAGAAATTGTAAAAATTGCTCATACATCTTAAGTATTAAAACAATTCAACAATTTTTAGGACAAAAATGCGTTTACGTCATAATCCGATCCTGATAATATCTCCATCATCTTCATAACAAACAGATAACTGTGAAAACACTTACGTTTAAGTATAATTTGCTTTTGCAGATAAATTTCATAACAAAAGAGATAAATATAACACAAAATAGTAGTGACTAATATGATTTTTAAATCACAAACAACCTTGTATTTTATCTAAATTATTCGTACCTATTTTATGTCAAAATTGTCTTAGTAAAGTTTGGGAGATAAGAAACATAAACAATTCTTATGTGTAGATGATATATTGAAGTTTACGTCTTAAAATTAATATAAGTACTTAGTTTGAAAGAAAAATCGTGAATAAATAAATAATTATACAAATAATAATATAAAGAAAAAGCTTTCACAAATAATGTTCTGAAATAATGTTATTACCATAAGGGGTGTTCATTTTTTTTTAAACAATGATGTCGTGGGAAACAACTATTCTGTAAGTTGATCAAAAGAGTTGGTGAGTGGCACAATTATACATATACAATATTTTTAATCATCAACTTTTCAGAAAAATCAGAAAATTTTATTAAAAATTATATGTCTATTTCAATTTTGTGTAATTTTGGCGTTATTTTGCATTTTCATGCAACATTTTTTTCGACATGAATGGAGATCCACCTTACCCAATTTTATTGATTTTTTTTGTTCACACAAACTTTAGATATTTGTGGATAGGTTTATGTAGTTTACACGAACTCTCACAAGTCTACGTAAATGATCAAATTTCTGTATGTCGATAAACTTTTCAAAACTTTAGAAAAACTTTCTAGCAGATTACCGAAAGTTCAGTATCTTTTTTTTTTACGTCGATGAAATTGTTTAGGGATACTCCAGGGTTCAGTTCTCGGCCCACTATTATTCAATACATTCATTAATGATATTTGTGATAATCTTCCAACATTCTTTTATATGCGGAAGTTCTCAAACTGTTACAACATTAACTTTTTTTTGCAATTAGTTTAATTATAAGAAATGTTAAGCATCTTAAATAAGTTTCCACAGTCTCTTTATTACACAAAATGTCGCAAAAAATTCGAACCCCTCCGATAACTAACGAGCTATTAATTCGCATAAGAACATGAACATACAGATTATACCGGGTGTTTCTGAAAGACCTCCCGTAAATTCAGGGGGTGATAGTACGACAAAAAATAAGAATTTTTTGTCGTACTATTGTCTATCTCCTATTGTTTTCTAGATACAGGGCGACAAAATAAATTTTTTTAAATAGAATTTTTACGAAAATTTCCAAACGGTGCGAAATATTTTTATGAAAATTGGTATTCCGAGGTTTTTTAAGAATACGCTGGTCTAATTACTTTTTTAATATTTCATAGAGGTGTTAGTTATGCTACATTGGTATTACATTTTAAGTTCTAATTTTTTTGAGGTAGTAGCATTCGGGCTCCATTTTCTAATGTATAATTTTATTTTCTAAAAATGATGTACTCTTGTTAGAACTTCCTAATGTGGACGGTTTTCGAGAAAAAAGGCTTTTAATTGAACTCTTACAATATTACGGTATAGAAAATAAGTGACTTTTCTCAAAGTAGGCTTATGTCAAAACTGATGGATGTCTCATAAACAACGCATACATTCTCAGTAATAATTTAAACTCTAATTAACTAATAAAAATTTTATTGACTGCAATTAGTCACTAACAATCATGTGTCTATTTATCATACTTGAACTGATGACACTTCTATAGAGTAACCATATTCAACCCTTTTGGTTTATTTGGTTTATTTTTTCTTTTTAGTGCATTTCAATAAAAACTTGTTTTTAAAATATTTGTCTCTATAATTCCAATTGTTTGTCAGAGCGGTGTAATTTAAAATAAATTAATAAAATAAACATTCTATATCTGATACGTATTTTGTTCATAATCTCAAGTTTGAAAGGGCATTGATCTTGCTCTGGATATTATTATTACCTAACATTTTATTCATACAGTTGTAATTATGTTAAACACTGCTAAGCAGTACAGGAATATCAATTAGAAGCAGATGATTTGAATTGATGGAAACATAGGGGCATCTGGCAAGTTGCACAGTTAAGTTCTGTACACGCAAAACGTAAAACAATAGCTGCTTCAATTGTTTGGTCTACTACTATAGAATTTACGTGGAATATCAACTAAAAGATTTTTTTATATAAAAGGTAACGACAGCTACTAGAAAATTAGTTCGACTGGAGTTTTATTACAGAAAATAAGTTAGCACCATGCTTTGCCGTTTGTTGCTTTTTACAGTTTTCTTTAATTATCTTTTGGAAGCGGCGTATTGCGACGAGAGTGGAAATTTTTTCCTGAAAGTCTCTAAAAGCGTGCCGAGAATAGGGAAAAGGGGCAAGGGCAGTCCGGAGTTTGAGAAGTTTTTCTTAAAGGCCTCGAAATCTGTGCCCAGAATAGGAAGACGAAACGAGGTAGATATGTATTTTGTTATAATTAGGAAATATTTCGATAATTTTTGCTTTGAGGCATTTCTTTAATACCGCAATATTTTTTTACAGAATCCTTTCGAAAATCAAAATGAGGTGGCCGACAATGGTTATACTCAAACAAGAATCAAATGTAAGTCCGCTGTTAATTCGAATGTTTTTACCAATATGTTTAAATATAGATACGCCCCGATTTTTATTATATTCTCGTAGTTATTTTGTTGTATTTATGTAAGATCCTGCAATTCAATAGTTTTAAATAAAGTTGTCTGTCATAAAAACAAAGAAATAACGTTACTCATTTGTTTTCATATAGATTTCCAAACTGAAGTAAAATTAATTAAAGTGAACATTTTTTGGAATTGTAATATTTTTCTTATACATGTAGTGATCTTACAGATGTTGGCCATCTTCTGTGAATTTTTTGGAAACGAGTTTTAGAAAAAACACCAGGGATTTCTTTATTAAAAATATGTAAAATTCTAATAATTTTTAATGAGGAATATTTTTTCATACATATTTCAAATTTTCGATTTTTTTCAGTTTTTGTGCAGTTTCATTAAACCACCCTGTACATCACCGACGTTTACACATTACAAAAATATCTCATAGAAAACTAGATATTATGTTTTTATCAATTTTCCTCTATTGATATTGCAAAGGCATGAAAAAAAATGCAGTACCTACCTGTAAAAATAACATAGTCAATTAAGATTAGATTTTTTTTTAATTTGTAAAAAATGTACGGATGAAACTGCTAATAAACAAAATTTTCAAAAAATAATTATAGTCCAATTAAATGAGCCTTTAAATCGCAATTTGGTCAACCTGCCTGAATTTTTTATATAAGTTAGTTTGAGGTATATTATAACAATAAGTGACAGTAATTTTTTTTCGACCCCCGGCCAGGGGTGAAAAGAGATAAAATAAAGGGGTTTTTCAAGAAAAGGGGTGGGGGCTAGAAAAAAAATTTTCTTACAAAAGTTGTAGAGCATAAAATTCTACATGAAAATGGTCTATTGACTTTTTCTGATACTATTAAAATTAATAATAGAGCTAGGGTCGCTAGAAGTTAAGGGATGATTTCAGAAATTTAAAAGAATCATAACAAGCAGAAAAATGAATGAATTTTATAATATATATTTTTTTCAGTCTACTCTAAAAA
>NW_019416733.1:783699-818081 GCF_000390285.2 Anoplophora glabripennis
TTTTTTTCAATCTACTCTAAAAAATGTAAACTATCTTTTCAGAGAAATATATATTTTTTAATTTTTAATAAAAAATTTATAACAATTTAAATTTTTTAATCGTTAATTTTTATGATTTAACAATAAAACAATGTTTTTCTATGCCATTCGATTTATTATTTAAAATATTGTAATGTTGCTTTTGAAATTGTTTTACGACAAAAATAAAAAATCACGTTCGCTTTGTGAAATTGTTATTACTTTTTTATTAAAAATTAAAAAATATATCCATTTCTCTGAAAATATAGTTTATACATTTTTTAGAGTAGATTGAAAAAAAATTATAAAATTAATTCATTTTTCTGCTTGCTATGCTATATTTCTGCTATTTTTAATTTCTGAAATCATGCTTCAAGTCTCCTTAACTCTGTTAATAGAAGAAAAAGTCAATATACCATTTTTATGTAGAATTTTATGATCTGCAACTTTTATCAGAAACTTATATTATCAGCTAAATATTTAATTCTTTCAACGAAACCTACCGAAATATGATTTGTTCTAAAAAGCCGAAATCTCTTATTCTTTATCTCTTTCCAATGTAGTCAAAATAAATGTTTGTTATATCAAGCCATACTCAAATACAAAACTTTTATAAGTTGAAATCTGTTTAGTACATTAATTTTAACAATCCTTATTTATTATGTGCTGCGTAAATACTAATGCACTGCAACTAAATTACAAAAAAAAAAAAACATTGAATGAACATTGATGTTAATGTTTATGGAGAAATGTTTTGAATTTATAACAATATTTAATTAACAACTTCTTAAAACTTTTTGGCAACTATACAATAATGTATTGTATGTATGTAATGTAACAGATTTCAACTTATAAAAGTCTTGTATTTGAGTATAGCTTGAAATAACAAATATTTATTTTGACTACATTGGAAAGAGATAAATAATAAGAGATTTCGGCTTTTTAATATCCGTAACAAACTATATTTAGGTAGGTTTCGTTGAAAGAATTAAATATTTAGTAGATAATTGATAATAAATAAATTACTTAATTTAGTACCACAACAAACACTAAAAATCAAAATTACTCGGAAACGCACAGGAATTTCGAGACAGAAGAATGGACATTATTTTTGTTAAACTATATGTAGATAATGAAAATAACAGTTTTTTAAAAAATAGTCATTGGCGTAGAAGTTCTGTTTAAGAAAGGGGTTGAGCACCCCCTTCACTCCGCCACTGTGCAAGATTTTGAACATTTTTATCGCTTGTTTTATACCCCTTAATTAATAGGCATTATCTCCCAAACATGAAAAAAATCTAAGTATTCGTTTATAAGTTATAATGAATATTCGAGAAAAAAAAATTATATTCAACACCCTGTATCTCGGAAACGAAGCGTTCTACGACATATGTTTATAGGAACTTTTGTTTTTACAAACATGTGTTCTATCTCCTGTTAAAGTTTGTCTACAAAAAACTGACTCACCCTGTATACTTCAAACTAACTTATATAAAAAATTCAGGCAAGTTGACCAAAATTACCATTTTAATGCGCATGTAATTGGACTATTAATTATATATGGGTTTCAGTAACCCAAGTTAAGAGTTAAATCTGAGAATATATTTTTTAGATCCCACTTGGTCTGAGTTAGCAGACAGATACGAATACGACCCGGAATTGTTTTCGTCGCCACAACTTTTAAGGAAATTGGAAGAGGAAATCGGTGATGACCCCACCTTGTACGACTGGGAAAAAGTGCGTCTCAAACGAAATGTGCCTGGCCAAAATCGACGTCACTGAAATGAAAATCGGAAATACTAATATAATATAAAATTACCCTAAGGTTCTGCAAGTGCAGTGTTAATTAATCATATGCATTGCTATATTATATTCATCTGTAATGTAATTATAAAAAAATAAATACACTGATAGAGCAGGTAATGTGTTGTTTATTTTGTAATTTATTATAAAAAAATAACACGAATCAACTGATTTTAACTTGAAAAGTGTTATAATACTGGGTGTGTATTGAGTACTTGTACAAACTTTAAATGGTGAATCTTTGACTAATTTTAAGGTAAAAGGTTCATATGAACATGGATCTGCAACGGCTTGGTTCTTGAGGTACAAAGCGTTCAAAAAAAAATTTTGTTTGTTAATTTGATTATATTTTTGTTCAATAACATGGTAATTCGACGAAATTCAGGAAAGTGGGAGTATTGGTGATGAGAAACTCAAATATTTACTTAGTTTTTTGTGTAATGCTAGAGGGCGCCACATACAGTGTTTGCACTTGATTTTAAATAACCATAACTGTTTTGTGTCGCACTGTATGTCATTTTTGACTAAACATATCCATTCTCCATTCAATTTTACGTAAGAAAGGTACTCTTAGTATTTGTCGTATTTTGAAAACAGCCGTTGCATATAAAAAAAAGAGTTTAAAGTTAAACTTGAGTTGGAAATTTGTAAGTTAAATCAAAGAGTCTTTGAAAAACAAGTGAAAAATTGTGTCTTATTGATTGTCAAAGATTCACCCTTTAAAGTTTGTACAAGTACTTAATAAACACCCTATATATCGAAATTAAAAGTCTATTAAAATATTAACCAACTGGCTAAAAAATACTATACTAATTGTAAAAAAAGTTACTATAAAAAATATATAAGTAGCCTAGGTTTTAAATTACAGGATATTAAATTTTAGAAAAAGGCATGACTCAGATAATTTATTAACATTTGGTACAGTGTAGTAGTTTGTAGTAGAAAAATGTTTCATTGATTTTTTCAAGCTTTGAGGGCAAGTACATAAAGCTGAGATCATTTTTCAACAAATACCAAAATGGCTGCAAATATGTTAAAGACTTGTTCATGTTCATTTGTAATTTTTATGCGAAAAAAATAATTTCATCTCTTTTACGAGTTTCGTTGTTTGTGACAGAATACAAAACTGACGGATAATTAGTGTGGTTATATGTGGCACCATTTTCTGAATTTGAAGATAAAGAATTGTTCTCGAGTCCACTGCTAATCATATTGTATCCTGCACCTACAGTTAACAATTACTCGTACTTAGTGTAACTCATTTGCTGTAGTGTATAACGCAGGACAAAAACGTTATTTTTACTTTGTTGTAAATATATTTAAGTTAATCCAAACAAGTTAAAACATTGTTTCTAAAAATTCTTATCAAATGAAGTCAAACAAAGTTCCCCGATATCAGAGATCTAGGTACCTACCTATTCAAAAGATATCTAACCGATCATTTAAGGACTTCGAAAGCTTACTATTGTTTATTATATTAATCTTTTGATGAAATAGGACGATTATTTCGATACTTAACAAAACAAGTAAAAAATTATAATTGTAATACAGGTACGTTGTATGTAATAATTTCAAAACTATGTCGCGTATTTGTTTTTATAGGAGATATTTTTTAGTATGAAAATAAAAGAAACATTTAAGGATACTGTAGGAGAAGCCACTAAATGTAGAAAAAATAAAAATCTGGAACTTAAGAATAAAGATTTACATACAATATAAACAATTTTTTGAGAGATCAGAAACGAAGTTTTTGAGCAACTACCAAAGTATATCTAATTTCAATAAATTCGGTTCCTATTGTATAGGTATACCGGGTAGGAAAGTACCGATGGTCTATCTGAAGTTACGTGAGAGCGATAAAGTAAGCCATAGAAATCCATGCGATAGACAAGGATGGCTATAATGAAGGCGTCTAATAGTCAACGCCCATTTCGCCCTTCCACAAATAAGATCCACTTCTTATTTATGGAAGGGCGAAATGGGCGGTGACTATTAGACGCCTTCACTATACCCATCCTTCTCTATCGCATGGATTTATATGGCTTACTTTATCGCTCTCACGTAACTTCAGATAGACCATCGGTACTTTCCTACCCGGTATTTACATCATTTTTTTTTCTAAAATTTGACACGCTCTATTAAGTCGGAAATAAACATTACAGGACATTTATTCACAGGAAGTTTGTGCTAATAAAACTTAACTTGTATTCTCCTTTCAACAATTTGTGTGTACTCGTAACTGTGCCTCAATAATTTGACGATAATTGTCCTTAAACCCGGCTCCTTCGCCATAATACAGAAAATTTGTTTCTTGACAAAAATATTTTAATTAAATATAGTATACGGCATCTTCTACAAGACATTTTGTATAAAAACTGATGCTTTGTCATATGATTCTACTTTTGGCATGTGCAAAAAGTAAAACAGGGGACATGCAGAAATATTTAAATATGTAGGTACACTGAAAAAGATGTCTTGTAAAAAATTGCTATATTAGTTATTATTCTTCCCCATTTTGTGCGATGCAAACTGTCATAATTGTAATATAAAGAATATTGTCGTATGATTTTACAAAAAAAATGTATTACTTTTATTGCAGTAAAATTTAATAATACTGTCCTATTGAATTCTAAAATTCATATCTACCTCTGGGTTTGTAGTTGAAGGATGTATAGAGGTATTGCAAAACCATTATTAGACTAGTTAAGGCCCTAGTTTTAACTCTAAAACCAACAAAAGAAGTATAAATATCGGGCTAGAACTATTTAAAAAAGTTGCATAATATTGTAATGGGACTTTTCCTGAAATCATATCTGAGTTATTTCAATTAGTTTTTTTACTTCCACTTTAAATTATATTCAATTCAAATAAAATCAAAATTTTCCTAAAATTCTTATCAAATGAAGTAGGTAAGTAGAACAATGTTCTTCGATACCATACAGAAATCTAGGGTATTGTCGTAGGGTTAGTTATCTCTATTTTTTTAGCTTTGATTTGATACTGACATTCTATTTTTTTAATTTCATTATGCTACCAACTATAAGAAAAATCATCCATTATTAAACAATGTGGATCGATCCCACTTTTCATTCTTAAAATATGATTTTAATTTTCATTACCGCCACTGGCTTTTTTAGGAAAAGAAGATTGCTACCATGTATACAGGGTGATTCGATCATATTTTTAACCACGTATTCGGAAGGCCTAATAAAGACAGAAAATCGAAAAAAAATTAATCGTCCTTTTAAAAAATATGCAAATTCACTTTAACTCCCGTTAATTCGGCGCCCTACTTCACAATAGGGAAGGCGGCGGTGGACTATAGAGCGTTCAAACGTTGAAGCGAAACAGCTGATCTTCCCAGTTGTATTGAATTATGCAATTGGTTTCAAAATCAAAATGCGGCGGATCCCAACTTTATTAAAAATGCTATAGACGGTTGAGTAGGTACCTATACGTACTACAAACTGAAAAATTAATTGAATATAATATAAAAAACTCATATTTAATTATAAAACATAGTGAAAACGTTAACAATATTAAAAATACTAAATTGTAATAACTTAATATTCGAAAACGTTAATTATCCTTATACCTACTTTTGTTTTTATTAACAGATAAATGATACTTGTTTATATTCAAAATGTAAAAAAATATCTGATTCATTCATATGTCGAAGTAAAATGCTCTGTTTTTTCTTTATCGTTCAATACGGATTAAACAGGCATTAAAAGCTAGGTTAATGACCGCATATTATGGTAGGTCAAGTTTCACTCTCGATAAACCTTTGTGCGTCAGCGGTCGTGAGAGGTTCAGAAAGGGGATTAAATAACGATTTGAAAATAATTCTTTTCAACGTACCTAAATATGCATTTTAAAATTTTTTGTATTCACGTATTCGTATTCTACTAATTTTTCCCTATCAGCCCTTAAAATTATTAATGACAATATGAGTAAATCACCCTGTAGAGGAGACCGCCGTGATTATCAAGAAATTGAATTAAATATTTTATTTATAAAAATATACAGGGTAGCCCATCGAAAACGTACCGCAAGGCATTACAGGGTAGTAATGAACTTTTCGGCAAAATCCAAAAACAGGTAAAGTTTGCTTCTGAGGGGGACAACTTTTGGCGCAAAAAGCATAGCAAAATCTTCAACCCCCTAAGTGGGGGTGCCATCCCCCAAATTTTTTTAAATGGGAATGGGGGTCAAGTGGGGGGTCATTAGAAAGGGCTTTTAATTCTCTATACATCGATTCTTACTTTTTGAAAATCGATCCATTATTTTAGAAAATATGCAGCTTTGAAAATACGAACAATATTTTTGACGAGAAATGCGAAAATCGATTTAATTTTACTTCAAAACTTACGGTATTAGCTTGGTAAATTCCTTCAAAAGAATTCGCTGTTTTTTTTTTCTGATTTGCGAATTCTTTAGCCTGATTTTGGTGAGCAAAAAATTGTCCGCTTTTTGTTTCGTATTTAGATAGGCCACAAGAAGTTGCTAGATAACTGTCTTGTGACTTGTAGTTGAAGAGTACCAATACTGCCGAGTCTTTTAAATTGATTAATTATGGTGTACTCAATTCCAGAAAGAGTAGAAATTATTGAGCTTTTTTTCAAAAACAATGAATGCGGAAATCGGGTCGCCGAACTGTTCAACCAACGGCATCCTGAGAAACATGCGTCTGGAAAAATTGTTCGCGAATTGGTGGCCAAATTTCGCGAAACTGGCTCCGTTCATAACAAAAAGAGGCAGGTTGAAAATCCGGTACTAAATGAACCTACGGAAATAGCGGTATTGGGGCAAGTGGCAATGGATAGTACGCTGAGTACAATGCAATTGGCTACTGCGACAGGAGTGAGTCGTACAAGTGTCCAACGAATATTAAAAAAATACAAATTCCATCCTTATAAGATTCGGCTAGTGCAAGAGCTAAATGAAGACGATTTTGATCGTCGTTTGCAATTTTGCGAAATAATGACTGAACGAGCGATAAACGATAATTTCCTCTTTAATGTGTGTTTTTCGGACGAGTGTACGTTCTTCTTGAATGGTTTAGTGAATCGCCATAATTGTCGTTACTGGGCTGATACCAATCCAAGGATTTTCCATGAGACACACTCCCAACACCCCCAGAAGTTGAATGTATGGGCAGGTATTTTTGGAAATTCCATTGTAGGTCCTTTTTTCCTTCCTGGAAATTTGACAGGCGATATGTACTTGGATTTACTACAAAATGTCATCGACCCAGCTCTAACAAATATCATAGAGGACGACCCTGCTTACAATGAACACGAACTGATTTTCCAGCAAGACGGAGCTCCTCCACATTACTCGCTCAATGTGCGCAATTACCTAAATGAGACGTTTCCAGGACGCTGGATAGGACGAAGAGGTGCAATTGAGTGGCCCCCTCGGTCACCCGACTTAAATCCTTTAGATTTCTTTCTCTGGGGGCACATTAAAAGCAAAGTTTACAGCACTCCACCTGATACCTTGGAAGATCTGCGAGGACGAATCATTAATGTATGTCGCGAAGTAACACCGCAAGTGCTCCAGAATGTTCGACAACGGTTTGAAGACAACCTGTATCATTGTATGCAAGTTGGCGGACAACATTTTCAGCATTTACTTGACTAATACCGTAAGTTTTGAAGTAAAATTAAATCGATTTTCGCATTTCTCGTCAAAAATATTGTTCGTATTTTCAAAGCTGCATATTTTCTAAAATAATGAATCGATTTTCAAAAAGTAAGAATCGATGTATAGAGAATTAAAAGCCCTTTCTAATGACCCCCCACTTGACCCCCATTCCCATTTGAAAAAATTTAGGGGATAGCACCCCCACTTAGGGGGTTGAAGATTTTGGTATGCTTTTTGAGCCAAAAGTTGTCCCCCTCAGAAACAAATTTGACCTGTTTTTGGATTTTGCCGAAAAGTTCTTTACTACCCTGTAATGCCTTGCGGTACGTTTTCGATGGGCTACCCTGTATACTCAATAGTTTACTATTGAGTATAAAACGAAATAAAATGTTTTCTAATAATTTACTCGTTATAGTAGTTCAGGGATTCGTTGAAATATCAGAGATCTGATTTCAGAAAAAGTTTCACAAAAATATTGCACAACTTTTTTATAATTTAAGTCACCCTGTATCTTTTTACTAAATTCCTACAGTCTCTCATTAAACAGTTTTAACTTTCTTTCGCAGCTACATTTTTTTCGCAAGTTTTCTTAATTTGCTCTTACTTGTCACAGGAGTTCTGAACCTCAAATCCCTCTCTTGTACGTTACTGTGTGATACAAACTTTAATTAGCCTTATTTTCTATATAAATTGTAGTTAGCAGTGCTACAACTGTTTCGTAAATTTTTTATATAAGCGTATCTATTACCTACCTAGGTATAAAAATATGAAAATATAGCTTATTCCTCGAAAATCTAAAGTAGATACTTGGTCTGTTTTAAAATGATTTTTAGATGCTTATAGATTCGTATTTTCCGATTCTGTTACCACAAACAAACTCGTAAGCCCCCATACAGACACATACCGACCGTGAGTAAAAGCGTAGAACCATTTTTAGGAATGGTCCATCATTTTTCAAGTTGCCATGCTAAGAAAGCGCTGCCATACGAAAACAACCAATGGCAAACCTACCATTACACAACACGCTAATGGCGACCGAACAAGGAAAGGGCAGAAAAGGCGGTAACATACCCGACCTGCGCTTTCGACTTCCTCTATCCTTTCTTCAAACCAAACGCTGGCAGTTGCCCTACATTACCTCAGGATTTCAGGACATATGATGTGGCTACTGTCCACCAGATGGAGGGATCAGTCCGTGATTTTAGCATGGAGTGGAAAATAGTCGGCAGAAAGACGGAATTGGAGATATTTACTAATTAAATATTTGTGTGCTGTGAGAGAAAATTTAATTTAAGACAAACTTGTGGTGGGTTGAACGTAATAATAATGGAAAATAGTAATTTAAGTCTAAACAACCAAATCCAGAAATTTTCATAAAAACATTTAATTTAAAATTTAGTTTACAATGTTATCTGAATAAATAAATTAGTCTTATGAGAATCATTATAAAGGATATGATAAATTTGTAGTGTGCAGTCAATTTAACTCTTACTTGCAAAATTCGTTTGAAAAATTCTGAATACGAGGGCTCCGTGTAACTTGTTTGTCATTTGTTTAGTGTTTACAGTGGTGGTCATGGTTACCGTCACGAAGCAGTGAAAGACTTAGTGGGAGTAGTGCATATTTATGTACTATGCAGTTTGGGTTCTGTTTAGTCCGACCGTTACCAAATAGTAGCTATTCACGGCTTTTTTTCTTATTAAACGTAATTTGTTTAGGTGTGGTGTAAAATTTTGTTACTTACATGTTTCTTCTTGTGTGTTTTTTAAAGATTGTAAAAACAGACTAACAGTAATGCTTTCTATTGAAAAATTAATGGTGCGAGAAATATCAAAAGTAATTGAAAAGTTTATTTCGAACAAAAGCAGAACTGTCACTATAAAAAATAACGTTGAGTACATTTTCCCTATATTTCAATAGTACTTACTTAAAATAAAACCGCTGAATTATATTTAATTTTTTTTTTCAATACTTTGTACCTAATTTTTTCCTCCATCCCTGCCATGGAAGTGATGAGCTGCCACTGTCTGAACGAAGGAAAGACTGGAGTATTACAAAAATATCATTCATTTTCATTTCGATCAAGATTATGAGAAGAAAACTAAAAACACCAATATGAATTATTGTTGAAATTCCTTCAAAACAACTGAAAATGTGACATATTTTGTTTCTTGTATCTCCATATTTCTTACAAATAAAGTTATCATCACAAAACTTCACTAAAATAATCCCTTGTTCTGTTATGTCTGTTAAAAGCGACAAACGGAAGCTGGAAATATTATAATGAAAATTTCACTCGATAAGCTTTTCTATATGTATATTTTTTTGTTTTTCAATTACTAATTTTCTTCATCAAAATGAAATATTTTAAAACAATTTCCACAAAATCACGTAGGCTAAAAAATTAACCGGCAGCAGTAACAAATCAGCACGACTGACATGACTTTCTTTACTTTTTGATTTCCATGATTAGATTTCATCATGTCAGGATTGATTTTTAATTTTATTCACAATTTTGGTATGAAATATTCTTACCGAACACTACACATGTTTAAATTATTTCATGGCCATGAATATTTTTAGAAAATTATAGTAAAAATTGTGGTGTTCGTATAAATAGGTAGGTATGTACTTTTATAATCACTAGTGTAGTAAATTTCGAAGGTTCAGTAATTTTACAACGTACCTAAATCTGAAGAAACGCAGCAACTTGTTTTGGCATTTTCCCTAATGTACGAATTCCTATTAATTGGTTATATATACTTTACTATTCCAATACTTAAAAGAAATCGTTACTATCTATTTCTGTAGATCTTGCAGTATTATATTTCTGATATACATCTAAATATTAGCTTACAATAAAGGATCTTATTTTCTTTTACTTTGTATTTGGCAGAGTGATCAGCAAAATCTACTTCCCATTTCTTCAATATCTCCAATTTGTATTTGAAGTAATTCATCCCATCGACAAGCACCAGATATGGTAAAAATTATTGCCACCTAAACTAATAATAGTCAGTATTCTTCGTTTACAAAAATATTTTGTTTATAATTTATTATTCATTTTCTAAAACGCTTGATTTTTTAGCACGATATCCATCCGATTGCTGCTTCAAGAATACTTTTAATTTTAGATACTTTCCAATATCGATGTTGTTGGACATTCAAAGTAGCTCTTGCTTCTAGTAGTAGGAGCATAGCATATATTGACCATAATGAAGATTTCATACTTTTGCTTAATTCAGAAAAATTTACCAATAGTATAATGAAAAAAATAGATATTCGTCTGCCATTAAGCATTTTATTGAGAACAAATTTGATACTGTCATAAAAATTACAAGTATTTCTTTTGCTTCTCAAAACCGATCAAAAAATGGCGCACTTAAGCGACTAGCGAAGTTGTTTATGCCATATCCGGTACACATACATTTTCCAACCGATCACTTTTTGTCGTCGATTTTTTAACACCAAACGTCCCTTAATTATTTACTTCGAAACGATTAAGCGCTGCGAAAATAATGTAGTAATTAATGTAGATACCTTATTTTTTCTTGTATCAAAGTGATTTGGTCTGTTCTACGGATACGCCACCGGCATTACTTATCTCTCTGTGCGTAGTTAGTCCTTAATTACGGCAATCTTTTCGACTCGGGCTCCGTCCTTGACCTTAATAAATGTTACCCCATCGTCGCTCTCAACCTTGGAGCTGTTGACTTAAATCTAATCATACTCTTCCGGTAATGTACTTGAAAAGAATTGCTGCATGGTACCAGGCATGACCTCTCTCATATAAATGCAGTAGATACACGAGTCATGTTCTAACTGATCATGATTTCTGTTGTACGCCACCAAACCGACGTTAGATTTGTTGAACAGCAAATCGAAGGATCAGTAAAAAACGTAGGTGCGATTTTTGATTGTATAGCAAATGCGCTTGTAGTAATATTAAGGAGTGCATCTTTACACTGAAACAACAATTACGATTCCAGTCAGTTTACATTTATGCTAGTTACATTAAGATAAACCAGTTACATTCAATACAATATTCAATACATTCATTTGATTTGAAAAAACTTTAAAGGAAAATTATTCCAAATATATAATTTCTTAAATGCGAACCAGCTGGTTATAAAAGTTAAATTTTTATTTAGTTTAAAACTATTATCAATATTAAAAAATAGATATTATTTAAAAATTACTCTAATCACGTGACCAAGTTGTGTTCTCCCCTGACAGTCGTATCTTTGCCATCATGGAGACTATGTGTGCAAGGTGCCTGTAGTGTATTGTGTAGTTCAGTATGCTAGTATGGACTATATCAAAAGGTAGTGTTTCTTGTTGTTCTTAGATCATATCATATTCATAATATAACATGTGCATATAGTTACAGAGTGCTGTGTTCCGTTTGCTCTTAATTAAAATGGATGCAGAAACTGTGGAAGCTAGGGCCAAACAAGTAATCATCGTAAAAAAGTCAGTTTTAAATAAGGACATAGTGTTGCTGTTGTAGTTTCATAAATTTATAATAAAACCCAATTTAAAAATCCGAAAATTATTTTTAATCATTAAACTGTCAACAACTATGACAAGTATTTTTAGCAAAAATGAAATGTTCGAATAAAAGTATCGTATGTGCTTTTCTATTAGTAGGTCTCAACACTATGTACCTTTTCAAATTTAATTATAAACTTATAGTTAGATAAGTTATCTAATTATCAGTTTAAATTTGAGAAAGTACATAATTTTGAGACTAATCAAGAAAAAAATACGTCCAATATTAGTGTAAAAAAACAATTCACTATTTATAAACCATTGATTTATCAATATTAAAATAACCTATATTCACTGAAAAACTGTTAGTTCACATTAAGCTAAGATATATTTCTAATAATCTTCTGTCATCTACATCTTAAAATATGTAGATTTAATAAAGAGGCGAAATGTAATATTACAGTAAAAATAAATTAACATTCAAATAAGATTTATTACAAAACTATGAACTAATTTTTAGTTACTTTTCGCACTATATATGCTAGGCAATATCCAAAACTAGGATTAGTTCATGGCAAACGATATTTATTTAGTCCAAATAAAACCTTTTTTCAGTGTAGGATCTCTTCAACTACACTCATAAATTTTTTTATGTAAAATTACACACTAGATCACTGGTAATTTTACATTACCACACTTAAAATAGTGCTTCTTATAGTACAGGAGGAATACAAAACTAAATAAGATATTGGATACAGCTAAATAAAAAGACTGACACTGTAAGACTTAAAATTCTAAAGAATAATTACAAATGAAGATATGTTGAAATGTTAGGTACAACATATAAACAATTTATTGATTATTGGACTGAGAATGACACTGTCTTTTTCAGAAAATGTAGGTACTATTGGTATATTTTTCTGAATTAAGCATAGGTATGAAATCTTATTCATTATGGTCAGTATATGCGATGCTCAGAGCTACTTTGAATGTCTACAACAACATTGATATTGGAAAGTATCTAAAATTAAAATTATTCTTGAAACGGCAATAAGATGGAAATCACGCGTCTTAGAAAATGAATAAATTAAAAAAAAACTTTAATGAAGGTCCCTGATGATACATTAGGTACCAAGGCAATTATAAACGAAATATTTTTATAAACGAAGAATACTGACTATTATTATTTTAGGTGGCAATAATTTTTGCTATATCTGGAGCAAGTCGATGTGATGAATTACTTCAAACAAAATTTGGAGATATTGAAGATATGGGAAGTAGATTGGTGATCACTCTGCCAACTACAAAAACAAAGAAAAAAACATCCTTTTATTATAAGCGAATATTTAGACATATATCGGCAATATAGTACCGCAAGACCTACACAAATATACCTATAGGAACAGATTTTTTTTTAAACATTCAAATGGCAAAGCATATAACAAATTAATAGGAATTCATACATTTAGGAAAATATCAAAACAAGTTGCTGCATTTCTCAAATTGAAGGTTGCTTACGAATATATCGGACATTGTTTCCGTAGAACTTCAGCTACAATATTAATAAACTCAGGAGTTGACAACTTTAAAAACAGATGGTGGATAGAAATCTTCAACAGAAGCTGAAGACTACATTGAGGAGTCCATAACTCGTAAATCAGTTGTCAGCAAAAAAATCCCTACTGCAAGTACCTACATCAAATGCTGGAAGAGATTTTTTAAATAATTCAACCACTTTGGAGGATTCAACAGTTCATAAATCATCTACTACTGAGAACACTTCGACCTACATAGACGAAGTAAATGTTTCAAAGTAAACAGAACAAGGGATATCGCTTAGAGAGACTGTTCTATCTTTACTATAAATGTTTACAATAAATAAAATTACTTTCGTTAAATTTAAATAAATAAATAATTTTTAATTTAGAGACAGTGAAAATGATCCTAATGCCAAGCCGACACTTTAGTTCCTGACAGCTGTCACTAAAACTACGCCTTTAATTTCGATCGGCAAAAAATTATATTTTCAGCGACAAATATCGAAAGATTCGCTGAATTCCTTGTAAACATTTGCATGTCTATGCGTCGTGCATGACGAATCTTATTAAAATGGTAATCAAGGGATGACAAAAGCCTTCATTGTTGCGGCGATGACTGTTGAGCGTAGCTAACACAATGGATGAAGCCACCGTCAATTTTGTCGTTAGTGGGTGCATTTTTAGACCCCGCGCTCCCAGTCTTAGGAACATCAAGGTTTTTTCAACAGGATTTTCAAAGAATACCTTCCTAAAATGGGATGAAAAGTTGTAGAAGATAATATATAGGGTGTTGCCGATATTCACACAATTTAACGATAAGCCCATCACAGTTGTTTTTTTTTTTTCAAGTAGAATCAATTATTTGGGTAAATATTAATCGGAGGCTTCCCAAATTTGCGTGGTTGTACAAAGTTTTCTCTTAATATTTTTGAATGTTGATTTTTTAAATGGCTTGATCTAACAGCGATAAAATTTAGGTACTTAGGTCTACAGTAAAAAGTTGTTCTAGTGTATTTTAGTGCGTAGCGTTTATAGAATTTGGACTGCTGTATATGGTAGTGGTAAGCTTAATAAAAAACCTATAAAAATACTGACTTGCTTATAATAAATCAAGAGAACATTCGTCTTGTTATTTACTCCAATTTTTCTCATCACGTTGCTTTTTAAAAAGTAAAAACCTTCGGGCTACCAAGATATTTTATCAACGCGGACGACCAAGGGGGTACATTTTGTACCCCAAGTTTTTTTAGTTTTTGTGAAAAAAATCTACTTCATATGAAAAAAAAATACCAAGTGGTGATGAAATTTTATTCAAAATAACTTTATTTTCAAGAAAAAACGAATACTAGGTATAATAAACTTAAATCTATTTTAATTGTAACTGTTGCAGTAATTGACTTTTTTCTGCTGACCATGGGTTTTACAAAAAAAATTCTTTCACTTTTCACAAAAAAGCCTATACTTGTCAATTTTTCTGGGGCAATAATAGCAGCATCCAAATGTGCTTCCTAGGTTTGGCGGGATATTTGCGTTTTCCTGAGGTAGCACTTGTTTCATAGCATCTACTACTCTTCTCGGTATACCTTGTAGTCATTCTTCTGGCTACATGTGGTTTTATGAGGTCAAGTCCGATGTCGAGCAAAAAGAATCTCCTTTCGTCCGTTTGGTTTTCTTTTCAGTTTGCAAATTTCATTTTCCATAGTGCTTGTCTGTCTGCCTCCACATCCAAATCAAACTTACGTTTCAGCATTTCTGAGGATCGCAAATCTAAAGAAAGACACGCACACTTTACAGCCAACCCAGCCAACAAAATTGATTATAACTTAAAAAAAATAACTGGAAAAGAACAAATAAAAAGCAAAAAGGTCAACAAAGGAGTTTTCCAAGGTTTGAAAAAAAGAAAAAAATGGTAAAAAAAAATACGCCGAAAAACACACGATTTCATGCGTGTGGGGTAGGTACATAATGTACCCCTTGGTAGCCTGAAAATTAAAATTTCGATTCATCCTCATTGTTTGCATAAAAGAAAGCTAACTTTCTGGCAAATAAGTAGTAGTCTGGTGAATTTCTCCATGGATATCCTTTTTATGTAAAAAATGACGCTGAAAGTAGTTTTGAAGACATAATTTAAGTTTAATTGATAAAATTGGAGTAAATAATCCCAGCCACCTTCCTGTCAGCGTGCCTATGATTAAAATTGAAAAAAGAACCAAAAATTATTGACAATAAAACTCATATCTATCTCTAAACCGGTTCCAGAGATATGAAAAAAGTACCAGGAAATATTGACAGTTGTGATTGTGCATCGTTTCGGCTTTAACAAATAGTGAATACGTTGATATTATGTTTGCTTATGTTGAAGTATGAACTGTTGTAAGGCTCGTAGGATGGATTTATATGGATCATTTCTAGAATAGTTTTAGACTAAATAGGCGCATCATGTTGTGGAACTTTGGGATTGCGGATCTTGTAAAGGTGAACTGGCAACAACTTAATCTACTGGGAACGTTGACAATGCACTTTTGGAAAATGTTGCTATTCGAGATTGATTCAGTCAGCACTTTCCTGGACAGTGCATTGGTCGAAATGGTCCAGTTTCATCGCCAGATTTGATTCCATGCGATTTTAAATTTATCGTGACAATAATAGAATATTTGTTGTTGTTTAGCAAAATATGAACCTGCCGAAATAACATCGTTGATTTCTCTTTGGTGAGAAAAAAAATTGCAGTTTTTTACTTTTGATCATTGTTTTACTTAACCTCTTATCAAAATTTATTATATTTCAATAGGAACGGATTTAAAGCCTCATCTTTTTGTTTATTGTTCAACCAACTGAGCTTTTCGATTTATGCTCCAGTGGCGGGTAGCAAACATTTGTAATTAAAAATTAAAAAAGTAGATCATCTTAAAAACTAAGACGTATGCGAAAAATCTATTATTATACAAAAGCTGTTGCTTCCGATGAGTTAACAATGTAGTTTAAAATGTTGGCACTTATCTCTGAAACACCCTGTATATTAATTTCACGTATAGTCTTTTTTCATTAAAATGAAGTCTCCAAAAGACAAACAAAAACCTAAGTCTTTAACTGTCGAAGTAGTTTTTCACGATATTTTTGCTTTTGTTCTTTTTTTCGCACTTGGCGAGTATCTCTTTGGTTCTTTCAAGAAACGGTCCATTCTTCCGTCTCGGGTCCTCGTTATTTCGCCGTTCCACATCCCGGGACGTGTTATTTGCCTAATAGAACAAGTAGAGTAGTAGATCGTCCACAAAAAGTCGAAACATCGTATTGTTGCCGGCGCGAAAGAGCTTTCTTTAATCATTAATCACCTGTTGGAATAAAAGTAAGTCTGCGGACGGTGTCGACAGGTAGAGGGAAGCAGGAAGGGGGAGGGAGGCGGCGGGATCGAATCCAGCGCATATGTACTGTGTCATGGTCTTTAATGATTCTCCATTTGAACGTGACGAAGCAGTAAGCCCGGTAGCTACTTTACTTATCTATTTAATATAATAGAAGTGACGCCAGTCGGTGAAGATCCGATTGAGATATAAGTAACTCCGAGAAATGCGGCGGCGGGTTAGCTGTATACCTCCAATTTAAGGGGCCTCGGGAGATTTTTTTCGCACTTTGCTCGTTGCTGCGGTTTAGCAAGTCCTGGATATTCATATTCCACATTATAATTGGACGATTCTTATGCGAAAATCAACATTTTTAACTACCCTCAACTTTATAGCTTTAATAATTACTCAAGATACAAACAAATATGAAAAGTAATTTTTCTTAGAAAAAATAAAAACACGTATAAAATGGTAAAATCAATAAAAAAACTTTTATACTTGTGTCGTATAACGTTTTATTTTTGATCTTGCAAATTGTCGTAAGAAATAATCAATTTTTCATGGATATTTGTAGAACTATATCGAAACATTATTATTAAAAATGTTATTCAATTATATATTAGTAGGTACCTACAGGAATAGGAGCAAAACACGCCAAGAACAGTAACTAATGTCAACGAATGCATATCGTGATTCGCCATTTTCCGCAAAACATTGCGTTTTACGAAAATGGCTTTCTAGCTAACTAATAATATTAAATAAAAATCAAATTTGAGGCCAAATTTTTCTGGTTTCAAAGACACGAAAAAGTGTCTTAAGGGAGTTTCTCGCCGAAAAGCGTAGCACTGTGAGATTCCACATGTCATAAAACCCCTGTGTACCAAATTTAGTGAATCTCGTACAACATGGTTTTGAGATATAAAAAAGACTTCTTAGGGGCACATTTCAGGGGGCTGTAACTCCGAAAGAGGGGGCCAGTTGGCAAAAAGGAAAAATATGGGTCCCCTAAATTTGTCCTAAGAATCTATGACCAAATTTTGTTGCATGAATTTCGGTACACCCTGTATTGTAGAGAAACTGATATTCACGAGAAGGATTTTCATTAAGATTTTATAAAAATCAAACGCAACTATTTTAGTCCAAGCATTCTGTCACGGATTAACGTTAAATTTGCAGAAATTATTACCTGGACAAAAAAAATATGACCGTATAGAAAATTAAATTTTAAATTGAGTTTCTTGTTCTTTAAACTCGATCCAAAATGGCGAACATGGTTAAAAAAAATCGCAAAGTTGCAAAAAACGGTTTTTCTAAAATAACTAAAAAAATATAGCACCGATTGAAAAATTTTAAATGAGAAAGTTGTAGGTTTTAGAAAGATCTATCGACTGATTTTTTTAAGTATCGATTGCTTTGTTATTTTTCGAGATGTATCGAAAAAACCGTTAAAAATCTTCTCTTTTCTCTTCTTCTAGACCTCGTTTACATTTACGTTTCCATATTTGCTGTTTACTGCAAGCATAGCTCGCGGCAAGCCAAAAAAGTACATTTTTGAAAAATTTAAAAATATTAAAATTATTTTTCGAGATAATATATCGATTTTTTGAAAAAAAGGCGCTCTGGAAAATTCGCTAGATCTTCTCAGCGGATAGCCCTACAGTAACGATTTTTGGTTTATTTTCTTCGCAAAGAGTTATATTATCATGCTGTTAAAAAATGTTGACGATTTTATCAATTTTAAGGATCAAAAAATGACTTTGAAAAAGTTGCACTTTTTTGGGTGTTTTTTCAAATAACTATTTCAATTTTTATTTTATGAAAATGACTTTTAAAGAAAGAAACTGCTGACATTTTTTCACGAATTAAAAAAAAATGTTTTTCTACTACCTCCTGGAGTCGAGATAATTTTTTTATTAAAAAAAAATATTGAGAACGCAATTAACATTTTACAGCGATGCGCTTGATGGAGGTTAATATTGAATACTTATATTTTCAAAAAAACAAAATAGTAGGATATGTTTACTTGATTTTTAGTATTAGTAATTGAGTAATAAACTAAAGCCTGCAAGCGCTGAGTGCGTCAGCTGGAGCGGACGGAGAAGTAGGGGGAAGCGGCGCGGTAGTAAACATATCCTACTATTTGTTTTTGAAAATATCTTTAAAATTAATAAAATCGTTAACATTTTTTAACAGTATGATAATATAACTCTTTACGAAGAAAATAAACCAAAAATCGTTACTGTAAGGCTATCCGCTGGGAACATCTAGCCAATTTTCGAGAGCGCCTTTTTTCCAAAAAATCGTATTTTAAAATTTTTCAAAAATGTACTTTTTTGGCTTGCCGCGGGCTATGCTTGCAGTAAACAGCAAATATGGGAACGTAAATGTAAACGAGTTCTAGAAGAAGAGAAAAGAGAAGATTTTTAAGGGTTTTTTCGATATATCTCGGAAAGTAACAAAGCAATCGAAACTTACAAAAAATCAGTTGATAGATCTTTTTAAAACCTACAACTTTCTTATTTAAAATATTTCAATCGGTGCTATATTTTTTGAGTTATTTTAGAAAAACCGTTTTTTGCAACTTTGCGATTTTTTTTAACAATGTTCGCCATTTTGGATCGAGTTTAAAGAACAACGAACTCAATTTAAAATTTAATTTTCTATACGGTCATATTTTTTTTGACCAGGACCATTTCTCTATAATGCTTGGACTAATTCGGATATTTTATTAATCCGCTCTCAAATAATAAATAGGAACAAATTTCCACGTCATTTTTTTTGTTATGGGAATTTTCGCCAATAGCCCTACTATAACCGTATAATAATAAATTGTATTTTTAATAATAATATCAGAACTTTAAAAATTGTATTTAGGTACAATGAAATTAAGTAACAGAAAAAAAAGTGGTATATTTACTTAATAATTAACAAAATTGTTCCTACTTGGTTTATGAATATTAAAAAATACGAAAAAAATATAAAAACTAATTTTCATAAGGTAGCCAGCCATCTTATCTATTTACATATAAAACAACGCCGCCAGCTGTTCGTTTGCCTCCACTTTTAACAAAATATTTTAAAAACATAGTATATGTTTGGATACATTATTTGTAATAAACATTTTAACGATTTTTCGGGAAATTTGTTTGCATATTCGGGAAATTTTGAGGAATCTATTAAAGCAAAAAAATTTAAACCATGTAAATTACCAAAACGAGTACGTACTTAATTAAGGGGAAATATATTTCGAAAATATTTTTAATTCGTCGCAACTTTTGCTCTGTTTACTTGGTAGTCCAGTAATATTTTTCGCATAATTAAAAATATTTTCAAATTTTTCTTCGTTTCTTAATTCAGAAATTCTTTGACTAGCCATTTTAACTTGTTTAGATCAGCTGTTGGCGTTATTACTGATCCTGCAGATATATTGATTAAGAAGAATTAATTAACTAATTTTTTAAACGCACAAGTACAAAACAAACTGCAACATATGCTCGAAATTTCCACCACTATTTTCGATGCAAGCACGACATTTTCGAATCCAATTTTCGCGCACTCGCTGGAAAACACCTCGAGAAAAGGAAATAGTGGTACACAAAAAACACTCAGACACGGTCCAATTCCAGATACCAACTGAATTGCGTATTGCTGGACAGTTTAGGACCTCGTGCTATCCGCCGCGCCGTTGTCACATTGCTCGATATGAATTTTATCGAATTTTAAACTTATTACAACGCTAATTATTTTTTAGAATTAAGCATAGAGAAGTTCAAAAAAGTGATAAGCATTGTATTTTATGATATTCTGTGCACGGAGTTATGTCAATATTCTTTAATTAATCGAACTTTTTTATACCAAATTGGAGATTTTGATAATTTTTTTCTCGGAATTGGTTGAGTTAAGGACCCATGTCATATAAGGTTTTTTTGTTTATTTTAATGTATTCTATAGACTGTTAAAATTAAGGCAGTCAAAGTTATGTCAAACACCCTATATAAAGGCTACAAGAGATGTTGATACTCATTAAAAAATGGTTTTTTATTCCTTGTACGGGACTAATCAAATAACTATCAAAATATTGTGATAGTAGAAAAGACCAGAATCAGTTACCGACCGAACAGCCTTTTTATTTTCCCTATTAATTTATTTATCCCTGACAAACACGTTAAACTGGTCGTACAACGAGGTACAAAAGGCCCTAATTGAGATTTAAATATCGTTTACACAGCCAATTTACACAGATCTGGCTACCCGTCACACATCCTTAGGGCCGTATGATAAATTAACATTTAACAAGATATAATTGCCGTATAATGGCTCCATTTGGCGATCAACCCGAAACGCAGAGTCACTCTTCGATAATTTATCAACTCGCGACAATCCTGGGCCCAAGTAAACACGGCTAACTGTTAACGTAGTAGCCGACACTTTCGCCCACAGTCGTCGAATGGTCCTTTTGAAATTCCACGCCGAAGTGACTGTCAGATTTTTACGTACCTGGCTGTTGTTTCTGTCGGTTTGTTGATGAGCGTTGACAGATCTTTTTGTAAGTTTGTTATAGCTACACAATGCCATTATTCCGTTCTGTGTTGCAGGTCCAGTCTCTTCTTTCTCTTGGAATGGATGACAACAATAGTTAAGAACAAAAAAGCATCGTTAACGGTGACTCGTATATACATATAAAGTGTAACTGAAGTAACAAATTAATTAAAATTTAGTCACTGGATATTCTTAAGGAGATATATCGGGGTCCGAGGGAAGTGAGGATCGCAGTGGGGTCCTATGCTTTTCTTATGGGAGGGACTAAAACCCGCAGTTGTACACACTGCGAACCTACAGACCTCGCACATCGAAGATATTGCGCGTCAAATTCGGGTAAAGATGCGTACGCGTTCAAAAATGTATTGTGTGTAAACTATGTAAAATCATGTGAACTGGAAAAACAACGAGAAAATAATTATGTTAATTTAGTTCTAAAGAAATGAAATGACACTCGCGCCCATCTCTCGTCCAAGTCAACGAAAATGTTGGATGCAATTCAAAAGGTTCTGTGATAGAAATTACATTATTACTCACTGTTCGTGTTTTTCATCTCTATTTCAGTAATGTTACAAAAGGTTTGCAACTATAACTAATTTTTTAGACGTAAAGTTTGCTGAGAAATATTTATGTTCCTTTGTTATTCTGTACAAATGCTTTTATCTCAAGTGTTACTAATTATATTAATCAAGTAAAGAAAACTTTATGTAACCCTAAATATTGCTGGGTAATGATTACGATGTTTTTATAAACCATTAAATATATTAAAAGGATTCATCAACTGAATTTTTTATTCCAATAAATATATCACAGCTTTAGTTTAGTACATGACAACATTTGTGCCAGTCTCTTCATAAAACCAAACTGGTTATGGCTTAAAATAGAAGTATGGCAATTAATAAATGTAATTTTTAGGAATCTTTCAACAATTTTAGCAAATTTTGAAATTAAACTGATTGGTCGACAAGTTGCAGTTTCACTTTTAGGTACACTCTTTTTGTAGCACTTCCGGTTAAACAGGAAGTAGTTGCCAACGTCGTTATTTTAAACGCAACGCCCTATATATTATTGCATTATCGACAAGAATAATTAAAACTAAGTAAATAATGTTACAGCTTCCTCGAACAAAAACCAACCGTTTTCGAGATAATGGACATTTTATAAAAATTTTGACAGATGCAAGCGTTTCGAAAATTCCTTATATCTCTGGAAGCTTTTACTTGCTTTTAAACTCGATAATTAAAACAATGAAATGTAAAGCAACCAAAATTTTAAATTATAATCAACCTCATTCCAAACATATCATAAAATCATCTGATAATCATTTATTAGTCATTTCAAATTATTTGTTTGCTATTCTTTAAAAACTGTGACGATAACATTAAAAACTAGAGAAAAATTCTAAGAAAAAAACTGAAATCATTTTATTAATTATTCTGTTTCCGTTGCAAAAAAACCAAATCATAGAAATTCAGCCAATAATTCTAATCTAGATGAATGTTCCATTGATATAAAATAAATTAAAAATACTTGATGAATTTAAATTACTTGAATAACAGTACCGATATTTGTCTTTCAAGGTACATTTGATGATATTTTTAACGCAATATTCTTGGGAGTGTAAGAAAACCGTAAATATCTGAGAAAATCGAATCTGGGATCCCTACAATGCTATCGGTGAATAGAGAATTTGATTTTCTATAACATGATGCAAGAAAATACAGAGTATTCCATTTGAATTTAAAAAGTTTTGTCGGTTTTAATTTGTCAAAATATAACGTAAAAAATAGTATATGTACTTGGGAAAATTTTCTTCAGGCGATTTTGGTAGTGGAGTAGGTATATCTTATATCCCTAGTATGTTCCGAAAAACAATTGAAAACTTTCAGAACAAAAAAAGATATAAGGCATTTTCGAAACACTTTGTCTTTGCATTTGTCAAAATTTTTATAAAATGTCGATTATCTCGAAATCAGTTACATTTAGTAGTACAGAGAAGCTTTAACTTTTTGTCTTATTTTTAATTTATCTTGATGATAATACACTAATATACTGGGTGTCCCATTAAAAATAAGCAAGTAGATGGCGACTTCCGGCATAATCACGAGTGCTACAACAATGGCATAACTTTTTTTAAAGGGAGCACAACACTCGACAACCCCAGGTCCCAAATAGTCAAAATTCAAATCGAAATAGGTAGTCTCTGAAATATTCTAACCCTAAGACACGTTGTATAATGCACAGCATTATTATTTTTTTCACATATAATCCATCGTACTTGACTTTGTTTCGTTTCTCCATTGTTTTACTCTTTTAACACCTTGCAAGATCCACCTCTTCCAAACGCTTCTCTTTTTAAAACCGCATCTTCGGGTTGTGCTGTTAAAAAGAGCCACTCTGTATACGTATGTACATTTCCTTCTTACCCATTCATCCTCCTAACCCCACCGCGGCGATATTTTGTTTCGAGTCGACTTAATTCATTAACACGTAGTATCCCGAGGAGAACGATGATACACAAGATTTACGGGGAGATAATTTAATTGACGCCTGCATCCGGATGTGCATGCATAGTCGAGGAGTGACGCAGCACCGGAGGTATACGTTCGGGAAGACCTCGACAGGTCGAGTGGTGTGCAACGGGCCCAGCGTCTTCTTGGGGCTAGTTCTTGGAGAATCGTCAGGGGCGGTGACGGCCAGTGCAGGGTTCGAACTATTTTTTGAGCCACCTTGTAAGGTGCAAGAGAACTTTTATTCTGAAAAAAAAAACAACAGAATTTTAGTCAGTGATGCTACTCGTAAAAATAATAGTACAAGTCTCTATGATATATTTTTTGTCTTTCCGCTTTTTTTTCCTCTTTTTTCCCCCTAAATTTTTATTATTTTGTTCAAAGTACCAACGATATAAAATTTAAAAAAATGTTTGGTTAAAGTTATCGGAGTTAAAATTTTATTTAAAAATACAGTACATATTGAGATTATACAGGGTGTTTCTAAAATAGGGTTCCAAACTGCTACGTTTATAACTCAATAAAATAAGCCAAAAAGTTCCTATTAACATGTGCACGCACCCTTAGGAAGTTATATGCCCTTAAAAGGGCTCAAACAAAACTGTTTTTTTTTCTGTTATTGACAAAACGGTCGCAAATAAATAGAAAATTACATAACTTTTTACGTTAAATAACATGGGCTACTCCGTTTTTCGACATGCAAATCATATGCGTCCCATTTAGGTTGGTTATTTCAAGTTTTTTACATTTTTCTCTACAGAATTATAAAATCTTAACAATTTTACGTAAAAAATATTATCTTTGTCCAAATCGATATTTCCAATGGTTTTCGAGTAAATTGAGTTTGAAAATTACTCTGCTCTTTAAGTTATTAGGCCAAAAATTACAAAAATCTGTTTACCATGGCAAATGACGTTGCCACAACGCTTAACAATTTAAGTTATTGATAAACAGTCAATTGAGCTTTGCAGTGATTAATTAGTAAAAGTGGTGAGTGGAAAATTTAAGTATACCTACAACATACTTATTTTTATGACTAGATTTCCTTCAAATTATTTTGGTCCACAATCTACAAGAAGTACCTCCCTTTTAGATGAAACCAATTCATTGTACACAAAATGTATGCAACTTTTTATTGATTGAATTAATTGATATATTCAAACAGTTTTTCTGTTTCTCATTTCATCCATTCCACGCCTTATTTAGAGAATGGGGCTCATTAAAATACAAAACGTTGCAAGTCATTGCAACACATTAGTTTGTAATTAAGTTAATAATTTTTACGGTTGTTTTCGACAAGAACAAATGTTAAAACATCTTAATTGTAAATTCGTTACCTACAACACTCCGTCTTTAACAAAAAAATAAATAAACATGCAATAATTATGTAGATTCATTCAATTGAATTTAAAACTAAAGCGAATATTTTGTAATAAACATCGCCGTTAATGTGATTTTTATGTGGACACATATAGGGTGATTCCAAAACATGGCGTCAAACTGAAACAGAAGAAAGAAACTGATACTTAAAGCAAGACATTAAATTATCAATTAATATGGGTCCAAAAAATTTTAAAATAATTCCAAAATGGAATCAGTTCAGTCAAATAAGGCTGGATACATCAGGCTTTTATTTCCCAATATTTTCTCCATTCGCTATTATTTCAGCAAAATATTTTGCTATGAATTGTTTATTTAAAAGTTTTGATTGTATTTTGTAACGATGTTGCCAGAAAATTAAAAAATATGAAAATGTCATTAACTACCCTTATTTTCATTCTTTGGAAAGTATGACACTTAAAAAAAGGCATGCCAAAAAGTTACTTCAGTTTTTAAATAAAACAATCCATACACCAAACTAGTTTAATAATAAAACTTATCTACTAACGTTCATATTTTGAAGGCAAGCAAGGAATTCATTACAAATTTGTCTTCTAAAGATATGACTTATACAATTTCTTGAATACGTTGTTTTAGCTGGTCGATGTTATTATCAAAATTTTGTCTGTGGGGCTTTTTCACAACTCCTAAGTATCAGTCAAGTCAAGTTTGACGTTTAAATTCATAGCCAACTTTTGAATTTTCGATTATTTTAAATAAATCAGCTACAAGACGTATTATTAGTTATTCGTGTTTCTGTTGAAAACGACAGTTTTTTGAAAACTAACAAGAGTAAGAAAAGTTTTAGAATTAAGTTCGCCATAAAATAAAGTAATAATTTTTTAAGTCCACCAACAGGTTAAAAAATTCTGTTACATTTTAATGGTGCATCATCCCTTATCAACCCTATAAAATGCTTCCATTGATCTCTACTTACTTTCGATTAATGCTCTTGGTACACTCACACCGTACCTATATCAAATTTGGTTTTTCTAAGTTCTAGTATACCTGATATTGAATTTTTTCGAAATTTTCAACCCCAGTTTCAATGCCTTCTGAGGGGTGCAATTTTTAGGCTATTGATTATAGGATTTTAAAAGGAACAATGACGTTCAAGATATGTTATTACATGAATCGTTCAAGTGGTCATTTTAGATGAAAAAATAGCGGAGTGCTATTAAATTAGTGGGTGGAAACTGGAGATAGGGTGAAAATGCACCCCTTTCAGTTTTTAGCATAGTTCATAGGAAAAATTATTTAGAGAATTGAATTTCCCATCGAAATGGTTTATTTAAAAAATTTAAAAGGAAAGTTTTATGCAAAAAATCGTTAATAATCAATTTGAAAAAAAAAAACAAAATTCGATTTTTTTTTATTTTTCTGCCTCTCGTTTATTTTTGAGTAAAGAAAGGAATCATATAGGCATCGCTTTATAAAAAAAAGATTAAATTTCCTTCGAAAAAACAGGTACAAAATTTTTGGATGAGAATGATGGCCGCTCAAACTTTTTCGATTTTTGTCGCGTTTACCCTTATATGTTATTTATTCATTTATTTATTTAGTTTATTTTGCTTATATGACATTACATGAATGTATAGCAATGGTCAATATGATGGACAACAGTGGCCCACACAAAAATACAAATATAGATATACACACACAGTAGGTATACAATATACAATATACACACTTATATACATATACACACACATATAAAATGGTAACAACAAAGTAAATTGTACTACAATTGATAAAATTCGGAAAGAGAATAAAAACATTTCTTTATTAAAAAATATTTTAGTGTATATTTAAAGATATTCAAGTTATTACAACGCTTAATGTTACCGGGCAAGTTATTAAAAATCTTTAAGCCAATATGATCAGGTGATTTCGATATAGCAGCATATTTTGTGTAGGGCAGATGGAATCGATCCTTTTTTCTCGTATTTAAGTGATGAATATCACTATTTGTTTTAAACTTTGTTTTATTTTTATAAACATAAATACACATTTTTAAAATATATAATGAGGCAACAGTCATGAGACCAAAATCAACAAAAAGGGTTCTGCAAGATCTTGTACTTGGAACACCGGCAATTGTTCTAATCACACGTTTTTGTGAAACAAAAACAGCCTGCGATAAGGTGGAGTCATCCCATAAACAAATTCAAATTTTAATTATCATTTTTCGCAAAAAAGGAAGGATTCGTCCAAAGGATTTTCATCACATGACTTGTTCCAAGGGTCATTAAAAATGAAAAAACCGCGGGGTTATATTAAATTAGAGGGTTGAAATTGAAGATAGGGGTGAAAATGCACTTTTGCAGTTTTTTAAACATAACACGAATACGAAACAAAATTTCGGTATAGTTCATAGGAAAAATTTTGTAGAGAATTGAATTTCCCATAGAAATGGCTTATTTAAAAAATTTAAATGGAAAGTTTTATGCAAAAAATCGCTAATAAACAATTTGAAAAAAATTACAAAATTCGATTTTTTAATTTTTTTTTTTACTTTTTTGCCTCTAGTTTATTTTTGTGTAAAGATAGGTGTAGGCATCGCTTCATAAAAAAATAGATAAAATTTCCTTCAAAAAAGGAGGTACAATATTTTTGGATGAAAATTGACTGATTATGGCAGCTCAAACTTGGCCAATTTTTCGATTTTCGTCGCGTTTATCCTTATATATTTAATTATCATTTTTTGCAAAAAAGGAAAAATTCGTCCAAGGATTTTCATCACTTGACTTATTCGAAGGATCATTAAAAATGAAAAAACCGCGGGATACTATTAAATTAGAGGGTTGAAATTGAAGATATTGGTGAAAATGCACTTTTGCAGTTTTTTAAATATAGTACGAAAATGAAACAAAATGTCGGTATAGTTCATAGGAAAAAATTTTGTAGAGAATTGAATTTCCCATAGAAATGGCTTAGTTAAAAAAATTAAAAGAAAAATTTTAAGCAAAATCGTTAATATACAATTTTAAAATAGCAAAAAATTAGATTTTTTTCATTTTTGTACTTTTTTTGACTAATTTATGTTAAAAACGACGAAAATCTAAAAAATATTAAAGTTTGACCGGTTATAACTCAGTCAATATTAATCCAAAAACTTTTAAAAACGCATTATTTTGAAGGGAATCTCATCTAGTTTTTTTGTACAGCAATTTTCTTTACCTACTTCTACTACAAAAAAATTTAGAGTCAAAAAGGTAAAAAAAACTTATTTTTTACTTTTTTAAAATTGTTTATTAACGATTTTTTGCACAAAATTTTCCTTTTAAATTTTTTAAATAAGCCATTTTGATGGGAAATTCAATTCTCTAAATAATTTTCCTATAAACTGTAGCGAAATTTTACTTCGTTTTCGAGCTACAATTAAAAAACTGAAAGGGGTGCATTATCACCTCTTCACTCTAATCGTGGACATAAATTTTTGTAAATAATCAAAGTTAGCCAATTCTGCCGCAATTAGGAATTCTTTCGTAACTTGTTTCCATAAAACTTTTCTTAGTAACACCTTTTCCAAGGAGTAAAAATATAGTTTATTCCTATGACATTTTCATATTCTTAAATTTCCTGGACACCCCGTACATGAAATGTTAACTTCTCCGTGGTAATCTCATTTCAAATAAAAACAAAACTTTTTTTCAAGTATACCTTTTTTCCGTAAAATGTGAAACAATAAAGTGTTTACTTGTATTCTCTCTATCTGTAGATCCGCTTTACAACCAATTGGCATGTGAATTACAGAAAAAGAGTAAAACTGCATGCTTGACTTTATTTGTATAAAAATTACCGTCAAAAATTCAAACATCAAAATTACCAACGATCTAGTGTGTAATTTTATGTAAAAATTGTATGAGATATTTATAAATGAAAACAAGATTATTTAGATCAGGGGGCCTGGAAATATCCTGGGCCCGTCCCTGCCCGCGCCGTGTCGGTGGCGGCATCGCAAAGGACGCAGAGGTGTGTTTAAGTGGCGCCACACTGGGCCAGGTAAAAAAAGACCGCAGCACCGTCTGGCAGCGACCCGGACAGAGACAGGAACACCCAATTTCGGACGGTCCCGGTTCTACGGTACTCTTTATTCCCTTATCGGCTTTGCGCGTGTAAGTAGCGATGGATACGGTGCGACGGAAGGTAGACCGCATCTATTTATGCGCCTTACCGATTGCATCTTCGATTGGTATCTGCAATTCCCATCTTCTGTACTTCGGGCTTTCGGCGGTTTTCAGGAATCTAGCCGCGCGTCGACCGCACCAATTTAGATTTGTTAAAGGAAGGAATAATGAGGAAGACTCACTTAAATGCGGTAAATTGCTTCGTTTCATCACGTAAAATGAATTTGTGCTGGTTTTGGTCACCCGTTTCTGCGAAATTTCTTAGGAAAGTCTTCAGCTAATTGATTTGTCTTATTTTAATTGAAAGTGAAAGTCGCTGGAGTTACGAAAATGCATGTAAGTGATGACCTGTAACCTAGTTAATTAGGTATTCTGTTATACAGCGCATTCATAAATTAAAAGCTTCAAAGTTTCAGCAAAAAAAAGGATAGAAGTTGTAGGAAACGCTTTGATTTTATTGCCAAATCAAAAAATGGACGCTAAAAATAGTTGATATGTAAAAAATACGCATAACTATAGTAATGTACTCTTCTATGGAATCTACGGGTGTCTCAAAAGTAAGGCAGGATTTGAATTGTGTGCCATTTTCATTCTGAAGAGTTGGCAGCAACGCGTAGGGTTACATATTGTAGTAAAACACGTTGCGACTAGACAAAATGGAGTGCTCTATTCACTACAAGTACGGAGAGTATGTAGCTGAGACTGTGCGCAAATTACGTGGAATTTTCGGTAGAAGAAACATTCCGATTGAAACAGTTGTGAAAAGATTAGTTGCTAAATTTGAACAAACTGGTTCGGTTGCACACAATAAAAAAACAGGCGGGACTCGTACTGGCCATTCAGCTGAAAATATTGCTCGGTGAGTGATAGTGTGGCGGAAATTCCCGTAGGCACACATTTCAAAAAGCACAAAGTAGTGGATTTTAACAAAAGATCTACTTTTGCATTCATTTCAGATTAACAAATAAACCTAACAAAAAATGCTAATAAAAATAGTTATTTTTGTATCTAGAACGCGAAATGGTACTTTTGACGAGCTTAGCGAGGCAAAATATGCATTCGAGAACGCAAAAGCATTTGGAAAAAACTGGAATAAAATAAGACAATTAATTGTGTTATACACAACAAATTAATTTATATTTGAAATCGTATGAACCGTTTTTGAATCAAGACGGTTTAGGAACGGTGACTATCATAACGAAAGCGACCTAATAAACAATAAAAATTATTTGTTTGGAAAAGTAGTGTCAGAATTATATATTCCAGTGTTTAATTCAAAATGAGCTCGGAAAGTGACGACAAGCATTTACCAGGGTACAAAGTGCTGTTTCACAATTAATCCGCAAAAAATCGTGGAGACGGCACGAGATTGCCTACAACGAAATCAAAGGGTGGTATAGTTCGAAGTATCCGAAGCTGTTTTACTGGCATATTTCGAACATAAAATAAACAAAATTAAACCTTCGACCTTATGGCCAGTATATTCCATGTTAAAAAGTAGGTACACTTTGATTGCCAAAAAAATGTAAATATCAGAAAATTTTCAAAACTAACACCATATTTGAAAAGCAAATCAGCTGGATACCATCCGAAAAAGTCCAGAATTCTAACGAAAGAGGAAATTGGGAAATTTTACAAGAAGCACCTGATAATAGATTTCTGCTAGAAAAGGTAATTCAAATTAATAGTCGATCAATTTAACTAATTTTGGACAAATTTTCAGGTTATTTTAATAATTGGTGTTTGTGACAAAGATTCAATTATCTCAATTTGCCTCATCCGGAAACTTATACAGGGTACTGCTTTAGACATTCTTCCGCCACTCTGTTAGACGATGCAGGGGCCGATATTACCACCATCAAACGACATGTGGAGTATATTTTATTTTGGTATACCTTCGTATACCAAAATAAAATTAATTTCAATCGCAGATATTATTACCATCTTCAGTACGGAACTTGCCAATACCCAGAACTAAAAGCTATGATAACTGACAGCACTGGATCTGACATAAATTTAACTCACTGCAATATCCGCACTTTCAATTTACATTCAGTGCAAAATAAATTGTGATCGTTCTGTTTATAATAATTACTGTTTTGTATTGAAATGTTATATTATTTAAAATGTATATTGTTCATTAATAAAATCATAAATTAGTTTCGAAAAAATGACAAATTATTTTGACATTTGTTTTATGTTCTAGAACGCAAAAGACTTTGACGTTGTAGAGCTAAAATATTTTGCAGTTAGGTGACAAAAAAGACTAATTTTGTCAACTGTAAATTTCACGAAAATGTCCACTTTTGATGACAGTTTTCAAAAAAAAGTGTTTTTCCTCTGTTGATCAATTTACATATTGATGCTTATTTGTTTTTTATATCAGGATCTACAATTATAATCAAGAAATTATATAAGAAATCAATCCTTTTTGATTATTAAAATTCGTAATGACATTTCTTTTTGAATTAGTTTTGTCAGTTTAAATTTGTTTGCTTTTGTCTGCCTTCATACTTACAAAAATAACAGAGTCACACTTTTACATGTTCTAATATACGGTTACATCTGGCAAAAATGAGAATAGGTATTCTTGCGAGAAAAGTTACGATATAAAGTTTGTGAGACTCAGCTACAACATGGCTTCCCTGTGTTTCCACACGCTCCGTTTTCATTAATTTTATAAGAGGGAAAACTTTTGACAGTCCCTTAATCTTTAAGACAAGAAACAATTATGACAAAATTATGAGCAGAAGAGTTCAAAGGAGGGAGTTTTTTTCTCAGTATTGTTAATCCAATTACTTCGATTAGTATGGTCATAAAGTGGCACTTACATGGAAGAATTAGTGTATCAAATTTCAATAAAATCTTACAAGACGTTGCCAGGATGCTTGAAAAAAGAAACAGTTTTTTCTGTCACATTTGCTGTCCTCTGATTGGTTATATCCGCTTATTTTGATCTCAGGAAACTGTTGTACACGGAATATTGGAACATCCTGTACATGTGTATTAGAATAAACTACTAACTACTTACATAAAAGACAAATAGATTAATTTTTTTCTCACCAATATTGCTTAAATTACTTAGAATCGTGTATTTTAAAAGGTGATAAACTGTGCAAAAGTGTTTGAATTAAATGGTGTTATTATTGTCATTAGTGTAATAACGCTCGTCTGAACCGTTTTTTAGAAACAGTTCCTATATTTTAGTCTATTGTAACAGAAAACTATATCTGTGGTAGATAATCGATTTCGAAAGGTGTTAGTTTGGGTTATTATCTATAATTTCGAAGGCCTAACAAAAAATAATTTTGTCTTCCTCAATTAGCAATTTTATGCGGTAATTCTGAGTTGCTTTGATAATTCTCACTTTTTAAGTTTCAGTTAGGTACATTTTTATATTTAGTATTCAATTTAAAACGTATTTTCTCATTTATCATGGGCTCATCTAGAATTACAATTTATATACGTACATAAGGCGTTTTAATTTTAATAGTTGGCTGTTCACATTGAAATGAAAAAGTATAAGTTATATGCATAAAAGTTAGAATTTTAAAAACATTGCTGCTTTATGAAACAAATATGTGATTATAAATAAATAATCGGCATCAGTTTCGAAAACATCGTGTGTATTGAACCTTGATACTATAATAACGTTGGCGATATAAAACTTAAGTGTTAATTTCATAACCATACACATAGTAATACTGCAATTCTAACAGAAATAAATAATAATGGCAAACCTGTTGTGCGCTATTAGTGAAGACATTGCCCTAGTAAAAAGGCTAGTATTAGTTAATTATAGCAGTCATCGTTCATAAAAATTGTCTTACAATATCAACTCTTCCAGAAAAGGTTATTTTGCTTTTTAATTTAGTTATAGATTGCAGGTAATTATATCATTTTTTAACGGTTAATTTGGGCACAGTTTGTCCTTCTCAAACTCGATCCAAAGTGGCGAACATGGACAAAAAAATTCGCAAAGTTTTAAAAGCGGATTTTCTTAAATAGCTAAACATCTTTAGCTTCTATCGAAAAATATTAAATGAGAAAGTTGTGGGTTTTAAAAAGATCTATCGACTGATTTTTTGTAAGTATCGATTGCTTTATTACTTTTCAAGACATATCGGAAAAGCCGTTAAAAATCTTCTTTTTTCTCTTCTTCTATAACTCGTTTATGTTTACGTTCCCATACATGATATTTACTGTAAGTATAGCCCGCGACAAGCCAAAAAGTCGATTTTTGAAAAATTAAAATATATTAGTTACACAGGCCGACGAAATTTTAACCCAACAATACAAATATCCTTTCCCAAAGGATTTTGGTGCACTGGATTCGAATCCTAGGACCAAATTTCTCAATTGGCTCAAGTTTTTGAGATATCCTAACCTAAAAGTGTTAAAATCGCAATTTTTTGACATGTTTGAGGTCATAACCTCAACCTTACATGGATAGGTAATTTTTGTTTGCAAAACCATTAATTAGATCTTAAAGTACTATACTTACTCTTTAAAACGCACCTGGATTTATCCCGATATCATTTTTCGTCTTTGAGAAATCGCAGGTTGAAGAAGTCACCGCAAAAATCACCCGTTTCTTCACAATTCGCAGAGAACTAAAGAAAATAGATAAAAATATGTTTTTGGTCTCAAATTACTCGTCGTAAAAAAATAAGATTTGCATAGTTTTTAGTTTTTTGAAAAATTTCTAAAATCACCTTTATTTAGGGGTTGAAAAGACGCCCAAAATGAAGAATTGAATATTACCAATAAATATAAAAACTATTGGCATGTGAATTTTTCTATCGAATGATTCTTGTAACAAAGAAAGGTTTATTCTCATGACTGAAATAAGCATGTTGAATTAGAAAATCCACCCTTAAGCGTGCTAGGGGGTGGCATCATCCCCAAAAATAGAGTATATCAGAAATAATTGTAAAAATTAAAAAAAAATATATTAAGATAATTCACATGCTAATAGTTTTT
>NW_019416734.1:0-60520 GCF_000390285.2 Anoplophora glabripennis
ATACCAACTTTCAAGTCGATTACTCTGTTAGTATACGTTTGATAGCCCATTGAAGAAGACGTATTGGTTGCCTAAGTGAAAATGAAAAAAAAAAAACAGGGAAGCGTGGCGTCATCAAATATTTCTATTTGAAATGCCTAACACCACTTCAAATCAAAGAAAAAATTGATTCAACACTGAAAGACTCTTCTCCATTACATTTAACGGTCAAACAGTGGGTTTCTGAATTTAAGAAATGTCGCACGAGTACTGATGACGCACCACGTGTAGGATACCCAGTTGAGGACACAACTGCCGAAATGAGTGGAAAAATTCATAAAATCGTGGTTACCACGATATTATGAATTTTTTCGATGATTTCAGCAGTTATGATCTCAATGGGGCGTTCTGCACGTGGTGCGCCATCAGCGCTCGTGCGACCTTTCTTAAATTCAGAAACCCACTGTTTGACCGTTGAATATGATGGAGAAGAGTCTTTCAGTGTTGAATCCATTTCTTCTTTGATCTGAAGTAGTGTTAAACCTTTCAAATAGAAATATTTCTCTGATTTTTCCATTTTCACATAAGTTACCGAGATATCTTCTTCAATAGGTTATCAAACGTATACTAACAGAGCAATCGACCTGAAAGTTGGTATGCAAGCTAGTCAGAGATAGTGTTATACAATACCAGTAAAAAATCAGACCAGCTGGAGCCATCTCTGGATCAGGCCGGAGACTTTTCACCCAATCCTGATACGATCAAAAGAAAATGTTGTATACATTTTTTTGCAATTTCACTTACTATTCACAACATAAAAATGTGTACTTATTTATCGTTTATACTTATTACTTAAAACTGCTGTAGGTCATTTTTTAAAATTGAAATTATGTTAATCAAAAGATTAAGAAGAGAGAGAAAGAGAGGGGGTTTTAGACACCGGAAATACCACAACCTTGCGGCTTATTGTACTGAATCTCCTAATTTCAGTAAATTATCCATTCAATTAACTTCACTAATTGTAAGTGAGTGTATACTCTTGTGGCTTCAATTTTGGTTCACGGAGAAACTTTCTTCTGTGGTCTAATGTTTCACATATGCATAGGATATTTCTATTGCCTAATGGCAATGTCTGCTTTCTAAATCCTTGTCTACTGTTCAGGTGTCTGTTCAGGTGTCTTCTTGCCTGATGGTAGTCTTTCAGTTTTCTTCCTTGATGGTTCTTTGATGAAGATCTCACCATGTTGGTTCCTGGGAAAGTTGTGCCAGTATCTGTTATGCTGTTTGTTAGCCTATTCCCTCATTTGGCCTCGTACTGTGGTTTTTGGTACTCCCAGGGCTGGTAACGGACCAATGTAAAGCTGTTCTAGTTCTCCAGGTTTTTCGTTACCTTCAACAATTGCCTACTCCGTATTTCAGGTATTCGTTCGGATTTGTCAATTTCTTCAATGACGCGTGACTATCTCTAGGAATATTGGTTCACCTTTTTCCTACTTCCTAGTATTATTTTCTGATGTAAGGTGCAGGAGGTATTGCGCATCCTCCGTTTTGTAATTGAAGGTTTTAAGTTGAGGAGTTAAGAGTAGTTGCAAGTTCAAAGGTTATCTTCTGATTCGTTCATGGCTTTATGCTCCATTGCCTTTTGTAATTCACTGCGTTCTTATGATTCCAAACTTATTTCTACAAGTATTATAGGTTTCCTTATAATTTTTCTATTACTTGACAATTTCGTGTTCTATCCAATCTGGTGCAAATTAAATTTTTTGAAATTATCAAAATTTCTATCTAATTTTTAACACCTTAGGTGCCTTTTGCTTGTTACATACATACAAAGAAAACCTGAACACGAGTATTGCTAGAAACGAATGTCCCTCTTAAGGGGTGCACACTGTACATATACATGTTTAATTCGACGAGGGGATCGCGCAGTTTAACGACCCTAATTAATAGGGGCTTCCTCCTAACAAATTAAGGGGTATACTTGATTTCAGGTAATGTTTTGAAAAGCAATTTATCTTATCCCTCTTTTATGTGGATATATTACACAGGGTGTTTAGAAAATTCTGTACCAACCTCGTAGGCAAATTCCACTTCATTTCAAGGAGGAACATCTTCCAAACGCCTTTAACACCATATAATGTAAATCTGTTTGAAGGCCCTATCACAGTTCAGCATTAAAAATCTGTAGAAAGTTTCACTAGAGACAAAAATTTACTAAAATAATTTTGAAAAAAGTATTGTTACCGACTACTTTGATGACACAATTAAGGACAGTTAATTGCTTTAATAAAAGAATCTAATTTACTGTCATAGTGTTGAAAAATACAATTTCATTTGCACTATCATCGTTTTTTCTTTATAACATGTAAGGTTATGTAGTATGAAAATTATTCATTGTTACAAGCTTTTATTTAACTTGCATTGTCAGTATGGGTCAAATCTTGAAATTGAATTTTAAAACAGTTATCCCCAACCGATTGAGCTGAAATTTTGCATACACTTTTAGTTGGGATGACAATACATGGTTAGGAAAGTGACGTCATTCTCAATCCAATATGCCGGACTCCCAAAGATGGCGGACCAGTTATTTTTTATGCACCCCCATGATATGGGTATCAAATGAAAGGGTTTGCTGAGAAGAATACGAAAATAAAATACGTCACTAAAATTGCTTAAAAAATTTTTATACATGAACTTATTATATTTTCCTGAACATATCAAAAAAAAATTGTGAAACTGACCATTATAGCCGAAATTTCATTTAAAATACTAAAGTTGTTATCCAATCTTTTATCGGACGATGGAACACTTTTTTAAAAACCGTATACATAATTTGAAGCATCTATTTTTTAAAATTTACCAGGGTAAGTTTAATCACATACTTAACAAATTATATTATATTTTCTAGCAGATTTCTTAATCTGTTCAAATTGTCTTTATAAAAAATGTACACTTGAAAACGGAAAACAAAGATAAACAATGTTCTAAATTACAAAAGCCATCTTGTGTTCACATTAAATTTTTTTGTCTTGACCCAAGATAAGCCAGTATAATAGACTTTTTCGTTTAAGATCACTTAAGGTCATTAACTTGTTTGGTACACTTCCTAGTTCTACCCCTGAGCTTTATGTCTGTAAGGGCGTGTAAAATTTTCATCCCTCGTTCACTGTTCACACTTCAGTTGTTGCTTCCCCTTTTGAGAAAAAGAGATATATATTTTAAGAAAAGACGGGAAATAAGTATTTCAGCCTTCTCAGTAATGATTAACAGAAGATAAGAAAAAGTTTTTTAAACATAAAATGGTAGAAATTTGGGTCAGAAAAGTTCGCTTTTAAAACTAGAACGGTTATCACCAAAAAAAAAAAATTATAAAATAAATAAAATAAAAACACTACGTAATTGGACGACTGTGTCGTGTTTATTAAAATATTATTGTGGTTTTCAATAAGAGGATTCATATTACCTTGGTAATATGAATATTTTTATTGATAATAATAGTAATCTGGTTTATGTTTTACATTTTAGTTTTATAAGTACCTACTAAGAGTAGCCAGTGTGTATAGTAAAGCAAAATTAAAGGATGCTGATTTAATTTACGATGAAACAAGACAAAATGCAGTAGCAGCTTTCCGCTTACATGCACTTTTATTTTTCGTCGACCTCTGCTTTTTTGGCCTTTGTACTTTTCCATATAATGTTTTTTCTTCTTTCAAAATTTTATAAACACTTAACTTTCTCTTGTTCCTTCTTCTTTCTGTTCTTGAGATACAGAGCGTACAAGTACTTAAAAAACACCCCCTGCATATTTCAACTGATCTAGGTGACTGTTTTTGCCTTTATTTCACGATGGTCCCGAAGTGTTGTCCATCATCTGGCAACAAAATACAATCGCAATAATGTATAATAAATTTCAATAATTTTTTCAACGATAGTGATAAATAACTTGTTATTTATCTGAGATCTTAGTTAATTTCACCTAATAGGAATAGCATTCAGAATAGCTAAGATCTCAGTTAAATAAAACACGGTTAATTTATTAGCTACGCTACAGGTTATAGCTACGAATCAAGATGTCTCTGTAGTACACTGTCTTAGAATTACCACAGACGACCTAATCTTTCCTAACTGTGGTATTAAGAAGTAAGCGATACCCTTTTTTCTAAATGACATTTACCACATGTATTTATTTTGACTGTTCCAGCAACTCAAAAAACATTTATGTTTTACAGGTTATTTTGTAAAAAAAAATATGAAGTGGATGCAAAAATACTATTTGCAATATTTTTGAACAGTAGTTTTCCTAACCAAATGGGAAATTTAGGAAATAGACAACAATATGCCTGCCCAGAGACAGTCTTTTCTTAGTATCGTTTATGATTTTTAGATGGATTATAGTGTCTCACTGAAAACAATTCAACCTTAGGTCGCTTCCTAACAAATCGGTGCAACAGCGATTCTATGGACTTTTCCCATTTTCAATTTTTAGTATTTAATTTCACTTTTAATCAGTATACACCGTAGAAAAATAAGTCTAAAGTTTCAAAATCACAGAAAAATTACGTTAGGCTCTCATGGCTTCATTGACCAACCAAGAGCAGAGGTAGAACAATGTCGTCAAATTAGTCAACACAATCTCGAGCGATGCTATTTTATAAGGATAGGGATAACATTCAATTTCAATAATAATTTCCACTATTAATGCAGTTTTAACAATTTTGGAGCAACAAGCCCGCTGGTTATTTCATTGGTCTCATCTGGCTGGAAATTTAAATATGATAGAAGTGTTATTGTTGTTGTACTTTCGATTTAGAAAATGTGATATAAATAATCATTTAATGCCCTTCTAATAATGAGTACCTAACAATTCGTTAAGCATCATATTGAGATTAGTGAATAAGATCCATTGCTTGATCGATGCTATAACGTACTGGAGCTCTCTCATTAATTATACCGGGTGACTCAGTTTGGCATTCGCGGCCCTGTGTCTCTTTTATTTTAATAAATAGCTATAACAAACATACAGGTATATATTTTTAGATCGCCTCTCAAACTCCATTAAATGACATTATTAGATCATCTCCATGGTAACATATGTCAAAATTGCTATAGTCAACTGTTTTTGTTCAAATGGCACACTATATATTTTTTTTATCAATTCTGGAAGATATTTTTTTTCTGCATTCAGCTATGTAAGGAAGTCTATAGTTTCATTAGAAATATTGCTTGAAAAACAGCTAAAAAGATGAACCCTACTTTTCGTAGCTTTATCCTGAAAAATGATAGCCAGCTGCGGAAACAAGTTACTATGTTTTTTACACATTTTATTTTTAATACGATAATAATATAACAATTTAAAACAATACTTATTTCAAATGTTCAAAATGACTTCAAATTTGCTTCAAACACAGAATAGCTCTGTTTATCACTCCCTCTCTACAAACACATTCTAGAGTTTCTTTATTTAATCTCCGACATTCTACTTTTATTCTGTTTTTAAGGTCGTCAATATTATTTAGGTAAGGCTAAAGAAAGAAATCTATAGGAGTGAGATCAGGAGATCTAGCAGGCCATTTAACATCTTTATCGAATGTTCTTCATCTCTTGCCCTTCTGTGTTTAAAAACTCTTCTTTTGAAAACTTCAATCTGCCGCCAAATTCCAAAATAACTTTCCGAATATTTTATCTGATGGAAGTTGTCTCTACGGAAAACGTTGTTGGTATCAATACCTGGCAGCTGTAGCGTTCTTTCGGCCGTCTCCATAAATTAATATCATATCTACTTTTTCTTGGTTACTATAAGTATTCATGTTATAATTAGTTATAGATATAATAGGTAGGTACCAAATGTCAATTATTTTGACAAACCGTTATTTAGAAACGTCAAAATTCAGTTGTTTCCGCAGCTGGCTATCATTTTTCAGAATAAAGCTACTGAAAGTAAGGTTAATCATTTTGCTGTTTTTCTAGCAATATTTTTAATGAAACTATAGACTTCCTTATATAGCTGAACGTAGAAAAAAATATCTTCCAGAATTGATGAAAAAATATATAGTGTGACATTTGAATAAAAACAGTTGACTATAGCAATTTTGACATATTTAGATAGAGTTTGAGCGGCGATTTAAAAATTAATGGTTAATATTTGTCAAAATAAAAGAGATACGAAGGCGCGAATATCAAACTGAATCACCCGGTATATAAAGGTAAACATATAAGAACTGATATAGTAAAATACATTTTTATTTAATTTATCGTATTAACATTTTCATTATTATCTATTTTGGTTTACATCTAACTAATTTAAGATTCAAAGTATAGTTCACGAATCTGAATAAAATGGACTACTTCTCCCTTGATCTGGCTTTGACTTCATATCACTGATGAGCATCATAACTTTAATTTTAAACATTCTTATTTGGTCATCAGTCATTGTTTCAAATTCGGGTAACAAACTGAGTAGAAAGTAACGAATAGACTCATTTTTACAAATTTGGTTCGTTGTCTCTTCAGTGTGATATCTTTTAGATTTATTTTTCAAGTAATCTAAGAAAGTTTCTTCATCATCGGGCGTTGAACGTTTGCGACGATGACTCATTGTTTGAGGTGGAGGCCGAGAACGGGTTGATCGTTCTTCTTCTGGTAATGTTAAAGTAGTTGATTCAATTTTGATGTCTACAGTGTCTGCATCTTCACTGAGACTGGCATTAGTAACGTCTACTGAATCTGTTGAATCCGTATTTGCAAATTCAAACTCAGGAATATCACCTGAGCTTTCTACGTTACTTAACGGTTTAACGAAGGGTAATATAAACTGTAAATATTCTTTTAAATAATACGGCTTTTTCGTTTTTGATCCGCATAGAGGTGGTTTCAAACTTCTCAGGAAAGACGATCTGACGTTTCTCCACTTTTCCTTGCATTCATTTACTAAAAAAAAATCAATTGGTCCATATTATATTCACTTACATGTATTTACTTATTTATTAGTACGTATTTTTTTTTGTTATAGGTATTAATCTTGCGAGTTGAAATGGTGTTCTATAGAAAAATACAAAATTGGAAGCATATTTCAGAAGTGCGATGTTAAGTTGTTTTTTTTTTGGATAAGAATAATGAATTCCTTTTCTGACAGTTTTGTTATAGGTACCACCACTTCTCCTTTATTTTTTTAATAAGTATATTAGAAAATATATAAGAGCAGATGCCTAAATTGAGAAAACAATTGAACGAATTACAGAGGTACAGAGGTTTAATATGTATTTTTAATAATAAGGTAGATAAAGGTATGGCCGAAAGAGTGCGCCAGATGCAGAATTTGTTAGACACTTGGTTGCCCAGCAAATGGAAAGTAATAATTTCTTTCGAACATGGTTATTGCACATTCCTTTGGCCATATCTCCCTTATTAATAGAGTAGACTTATCAAACCTTGTATAACAGTAATCATAAGATCTAAATATGTAATTCTTGGTGTTCCATTAAAACAAAATATTAGTCTTACAGTGTGTAAAATTTTTGTAATCAAAATTAAAAGCAGGGAGGATCCCTTAAAATATCAAATTTTAGGCAGAAATTTGCTGAATTGGTACAAAAATTTGTTAACCAGTGGCGGAGGAAACACTTTCAAGGAACCCTAAAATTTCGATGCCACTGAGTATTTTGCAAATTGATTATTTTATTTCTAACAAAAATGTACCTTTTTCGAGTTATTATTATCTTTTTTATTTAAATAAGCCAACGACACAGTTGTATATGTAGATCGAAAATAGCCTCAAAACTATAGGTTTCACAAGAAAATTATAGGAATTTTTTATTAGATACAATTTTAAATACAATTTAATCTTTAAAAGTCAAAAGAAGTATTTTGATGTATTTTTCGGATATGATATACACAGGGTGTTAATAAAATATCTTGTCAAACTTTAATGGTGGACCCTACGTCACAAATCAATAAAAAGGATTCCGATAATGTGTCCGCAAACTTCATTCGATATACACGATACCGAAAAATTATCACATTTATTTAAATATCTCTTAATATGCCTAATCAAGATTGATGAAACTTCAACTAATTACAGGCAATAATTTGTTGAGGAGACACATGAATCGGTCAACCAATGACAGAAAACAGCGACATTAAGATCCCTGGAATTTAGACGCCACTGAATATTTTCAAAATTGGATAAGTGTATTTAATTTCGCCTAGCTATTATGTAAGTAATAGATATTAATCATTTTATTTGAAAAAACGATATCCAATTATTATTGTATTATTTTTACTCAATTAATATTTTATTATAATTCAAAATAAGCCTAAGACATTCCTGAATAAATCGAAAATAACTCCAATACTATTCGTGCTACAAAAAAATGTATATAGTTTTTATTTTAGAAATATAATTTTAAATAAAACGTAATTATATATACGAAGCTCAAAAAACATTGCTGTAGGACATGTTAATTTTCTGAAGAATGGCAACCTGCTAAAAAATTTAAAATAGCTAAGTCGAAGATTTTCTTGACTTCTAGTGGTTACAATATATTTAAAATTGTATTTCAAACATTAAATTGCTATAAATACATACTTTATGTGAGACCAACAGTTTTGGAGTAATTTTCAATGTATTGACTAAAATAAGACTTATTTCTCAAGTAAAATAAAATATATAATTTTTGTTGGAAACACCAACTGGAACTAAATTTATTCAGTGACGTTGAAATTCTGCAGTTCTAAGTGACGATGTTCCCTATTTGTATAACAGTTCAACACAATTTTGCCTGTAAATATATGTCCCTACTTAGCCCAAGTTCCATCAATCTGCGTCAAACATCTCAAGAGACATTTAATAACTGTCCTATAGTTTTTTTTTTAATTTCAACAAACTGTATCTGAAAAATGAGGTGTTTTCGGACAAAAAATGCTTATAAGAACTTTTCTTATTAATTTAAAACATAGTATTCACCATTTGAATATGACTCACCTATGTAACTTGATGCTCAACTATTTTCACAACTTTGGAAACTTTAAACAGTTTTCATACTTTTTAATCTTTTTCTATAGAGACAGTACAGAGTAATATTTGGCGGACCCCTGTACATGACTGCTTGAGTTCTTAAACCTCAAACGTCTCTTTCATGACCAAGATAACAACATTCATCAAAATATTATTTTATGAATATTACTATATACGTATTAAATGCGAATAAAAAGTTTTTACCTGATAATTTCGTTTTCGACGCAACTTTTGCCCACGCCTTTTCCCTTATATCTTTATGAGAATATTCAGCCAGGTTGCAATTGTAAAGGCATTCATGTTTTTCTATTTCCAACACTAATTTTAACTCTACAGACATTGTTAATTGCTTTTCGTCAGAAAACTTAATAAACATCATAGACAAATGCAGCCTACCGACTGTGAAATATGTCAGACTTTGTGCCGAAAACGTACGCAAACGATACCGCGCAGAATCCTCCCGTTCGTGTTCAAGTATAGGATTGTGATACTGCATTGACATGCCGAACGCTTACCGAGAATACTGAGTCAGTGTGGAATCATTGCTGTACCGGCCGGTGTCAGGCCGTTAGGAAGTGTCTAACAGCACGTACGTACGGCGTGGGATTGCCATGAATTTAAGGCGGAACGGTAAGGCTTTTCGCTATTTGATTGGTTGTACGGAAATAAATCGTTTCAATTTCATATTTCGCAGTATGCGGTTTTCCATCGTATTTTAACACACAATTGAAATCAGTCTGTTTTTGATGTACCAGAGATCAAAATAAATTTCTAAAATACTTTCTGAAAATGCTGATGAATGTACATTTAATGGGAAAATAGTTAGGCACTTCTAAATAGGTAACATAATTTTCTTAAGAAGATAACCTCCCTGTAATCTAACGGAATAAATGAGTGTTGCCTAATTATTGGTTTAGATTTCCATAAGGCTGAATTTGTAGTGTTGGCAATAATAGAGGTATTCAATTTGTTCATAACTTCTATTTGACTTTACAGTTTTCCGATACTAATTATTAATAAGAATAAAATAAATTAAGGCATGTTGATTATATAGCTGGTTGGTTGTTTATGCCCCTTTGAAATACGTTCGGTCGCAACCAAAACAGACTTGCATTCATATTTCGATGGTATGCAACCCACATTATCTTTATCTGTTTTGCAAGTTACATATATTTCTATACAAAAAATGTATCAACGCCCCATGGTCAAAAACAGGTGCAGTTTTTAGAATTGAATAGATGGTACTATACAGATTTGGCAAAGGCATTTTCGTATACTATAATTTACCATCGGTCTAAAATTATGTTTTCTAAACACTTTTCGAATGCAAAGGCTTTCATATTTTATATTTTTAAGTTTTATGCAACCAGCTGTGCTAAGTTGTGTTGTGTGTTACAGTCACTCAAAATTTAGTTTCCATTTTGCTTTTAAATGAAAATTATTTAAACGGATAAGAATATACAAATTTATTTGTCTCATAAATTTTATGCATAACGAAATTTAAGTAATTTTTCCACAAGTTATCGCCTAATCGTCGTTCACAAGCATATTATTCGTCCACATATACAGGGTGCCCCATGGTTATAAATAATAAATTTAGAATGTCAGCATTTGAATAAAAGTTAACGTTTTCCATTCGTTAACAATAAATAATACTCAACTAAATATTCACTGTATGTGGTAAATGGACAACAATAAACTGGTGACAGATTAGGTGCTTGTTTTGAAGTTCCACTAAAAATTTCACAGCCATCCTCGCAAGAAATTATGCGAAATCCGTTGACTGCACGAAAAACAGTAAATACCTTAAAAACCATAAGAGATAGGTATCGGGAACCATTGTACCATTCGAAAGTGAAGAAAATTGTTCATCAGGTTGCTCAAAAATATGCAGGGTGTCCATTTAAAAGAAATAAGTTAAGATGGTTTAAAGTTGACTAAATTCGGCATCAAATTTCTGCCACCCTGTATGAAATTAAGTCACAAAACATATGGAAATTGAACACCGGTCAATTTTTATGAAACTTCGTATTTTGATAGTCCTCGTCATGCTGATCAAATGTCTCAATGGGCACGAGGCCCTACAACCCCTTCCAACCCCCCAAAACCACCCCCAAAGATCAGGGTAATAAACTTAACAGATTACAGGTCAATTGGCTTACCGTAATATTTCACTACTGTAGTCGAACCTACAGACATCTATACCATAACTAGGCTTAAGACTAGCGTAATGGGCACCGAACCCTTCAACCCCCACCAACCCCCCAAAGGTCAGGGGGATGCACTTGACAGCTTATCGGTCAATAAAACTACCGAAATATTTTACTATTGCAGTCACACAAACCCAAACCCAAACTGTAATTAGGTTTAAGACTACTATCTCCAAAACACTTAACCCCCCAACCCTCTCCATCCCCACCAAAGTCTGGCATATGACTTTTCCTGCTTACTGGTTGTGTAACTGTTTAATCGTGAATTCCATCTTACAGCCACCTAAACGATCACTACTGTATACTTTCCGACGCCGACCCCCGACATTTGAACCACCCACCTCCAACCCAAATCCCACGGTTGGGGTCGGACCAACCCCAGTTCTTATCGATGCCTGACATGACTTATCTCTGCTTACAGCTTATGAAACCGTTCAATCTCGAATTCCATCCTACACCCAACTTATTGTTTAATACCCTTTAACCCACAGGAAGTACCAAAACCTGCCATAAGATTTTTTGCTGTTTGTGGGATGTGAAACCCTGGCTGTAGATTCGACTGCAGTAGTAAAATATTTCGGTGCATTGACCGATAATCTGTCAAGTGCATCCCCCTGTCCTTTGGGGGGTTGTTGGGCTCGGTGCCAATTGATAGTCTTAAGCCTAGTTATGGTACAGGTGTCTGTAGGTTCGACTACAGCAGTGAAATATTACAGTATGCCAATTGACCTGTAATCTGTCAAGTTCATTACCCTGATCTTTGGGGGTAGCTTTGTGCCCATTGAGACTTTTGATCAGCATGACGAGGACTATCAAAATACGAAGTTTCATAAAAATTGATCGGTGTTCAATTTCCATATTATTATCTTTTGTGCTGGGAGCTTTTATCGCTCGAACTTTATTATTGTAAAATAAACATCTTTTTGAATTAGGTAGCTTTTTTAATTTTTTTTTGGAAAAAATAAAATATATCAAAAACGGTTAACTTTAAGAATAGGAAACCTTTATGAAAGTTCATCCAAAAATTGACGTAGAATCCAAAATTGCAATAATATACAGGATGTTCCATTTAAAATAACAAAAATGACGTCAACTTCCGAAGCGTTAGGTGGACGCCATTTATTTTTGACATGCTCGAAAATACTATTGCCCAAATTTTCAAAATTAAAATTGAAGTAAAAAGATGTCTATGTCTCGCCACCGTGGGACACCCCGTATTTTTATCTGATATCTAATTTTATTTTCATAATCTTACGATAATGTACTACTATCATGCATTTCATTTAAATTAAGTGATTTTGAATAGATTTTATCGAAGTGCTAATATAACTTTAATTTTTTGAAGAACGAATATTTTCCTCTGTGTCTACAATATGATCTTATATGTTTGTACTGTTTTAAAAAAGTATTACTTGGACACTTAAAAAAAATTATATAAATTTTGATAAATATTATCACTGTTATAAAATTTTCTGGAGGCACGTAGCCGGTAGAATAGATTATAGTATAGAGGGTTGCATAACTTAAAGTGGAGAATGATGAAAATAATTGAAAATCTACTAATAAAAACGTATTTAGAAACATCAAGTTTTAATAAGTACGGATAAATTAATATTTTCAAAAAGTCTTTGAGAGCTATAAATACTTTAAAAATTCGATGCCCATGTTTGAATATAAAGTTCTGTTTTTTTTTTAAGAGCAGTATATAGATTTTTATTTCTAAAAACTCGTTACCATTTTCGTAAAATTGAAAAAATAAAATTCATCAATTTTAAAGCTTTTATTCTTCAAATAAGTAAGTCTGAAAGAAAACAACATACACTGCATTACATGCAGCAATCTCAGCAACATGGATACATCTTGTAACTGGATTTATAAGTTATAAAAATACATACAACCAATTTCAATATGTATTCAGAAATATCACAAGTCAATAAAAAAAATCTCATATAGTTATATACAGTATATTATTGCTATTAATATAAATTCTATGTAATCATAAGTACCTTAGTTGTTACTATATTTTTGTTGTATGAAGTGGTGGCAGAAAAGTTTTTAATTGAAATTCCGTTCGAAGAACCCCAAAAACCAATGAAATGTAACTAACTTATTTGTAATATGAACTACGATAAGGCTGAAACAAATTTTATCACATTTTGTTCGATATATTCGTATATACAACAAATAACATATAATACTTTTAACATTTGTTAGATAATATTTAGAAGTAACATATTTTATATAATAACTAACGTACATAATTAATAACAGGTTGGCGGTTCTTCAACAATCCATATATCTAATTAGAAATAATACAAAAAATAGATAAATCTCATACTGCCTTTCTGTTTAAAGTGTTCTGTTTTATGGCGAAAAGGTACAGAGTGAAAGCAATGACGCCCCCAAAATACCTATGATTTTGGCAAGAAACATTAATACAGACATTGTGTTACTTTCCGCAGCTTTAATTGTTGTTAATAATTTATGTGCATTGCATAACACTCTGTACAATAACCAATTTATATTATAAAATCATCTTAAGTTTATGATTGGTCCTGTTGTAATTAAACAACTGAAACAGTGAAATAATTGGAACGATAAAGTTTTCAGAGTTGTAATCAAACTCTTCTCTAAGTATATCTAGTCAATATCGGATAAATATATTCGTTGTTATATATTTAAATATTCAACATTTATATAATAATTTAACATTTTTATAAGTTAAACAATTCCGTATCATCTGAGAACTTTATCGGAGGAGCAAGAACGTGATTGATTTCCGAAGAAACGTAAACTGTACAGATATATTTCAGTTGCAAAATCTGATAAAGTATACTATTTCATCACGAAAGTAGTATTCCGTGCCTTATACATGTGGTGTTGAGATTATTATGCGCTAGTTGTGTGAGTATTAACTAGAAGCTCCCAATTTAGTAATTTAGAGCACAAGGCAGAAACTCTTTGCAAATATTATAGCTTCTGTATAATTCTACAAATATATATTGTTACTATTATGTACAAAATTTGTTCTGTGTACAAAAGAGACGATCTGCAATTTTTTTATATAAAAAAATAATGAAAAGCAGCAGTATATATTACATTTTTCGCGAAACTGTTCTAATAAATCATATAATGAAAATATGAACTTAAAAAATAATAATTTCGGTATGATATAATAATATGATACATGACATAAAACGTGAAGAGCAAGTGCTTGTTATTTTATTTTAATAGAGTAAGGTTTTATACAAACTAAAAAAAATTGACTGACCCTATGCATTTTGAAGCGCTCAATCCAAATCCGATAGTTTTTCTCCAGAACCCACAGGATTTGAGTAAATCACTAAAAATTACTGAAAATCAAAAAATTAAAAAAAAAATTGAACCGGATAAAACCTTAATCTTATGTATTTTAATGAGTTAAAGACTAAGTATCTAATAATAGGAAAAAATTGGTAGAAAACCACAAATATCGAAATAAAAAATTATCTAGAAAGTTATGTTCAACCTGTTCAAGTCTTATTCTAATGTATTTTGACGAATCTGATGTTGGTCAAGCTTCCTGGCTCCCTCTATATAAATATTTTGAAGAAAGGAAATTCTTCAATCCTCAGTTTGATCATTTAAAATTTAACGCGAAAAATAGATAATTGCCAAGTGTTTCTTCAGTGATACGAGTAAGCAGATCAGAAGTTGTTGATGGTGAAGTTATCGAAGTCAGTATGGAATCTGAAAAAGAAAGAATCGGTAGCATAGACACTGTCGAAGCGGAAATGGAAGAGAGTGAAACAGAAGGTAGTGGAGACGAATACGTACCAGCAGAAAAATTAGGGATTTCTAAAGATAAAGATGAATTTTTGGGTACAGAACTAAAGAGTCTAAGATTTTCCTTCAATAAGGAAGATGACGGCTCTTTGGTGTACCATACAGATGTTCATAAAGTACCCTGCTCCTTGTATCTATGGGACCGAAACAGTTACTACAAAAAGACCCAATGACCCACAAGAGAAACATTCAACCCATCAAGTCGCAATGTTATGGAGCAACCTTTGATCGACCCTTTGAAAGTATTCTTTCCTCAGCTCCCAAAAACGGAAATTGTTTCCAATCAATTTCTGAATTTAAATAATGCATAACTGAAAGAAGATATCTGTCTTCGATGGATCTTAATTCCGAAAAAATGACAGATATTGAGAGAGCAGCGTGGCTCTAAACGTGGCTCAAAACTGTTTAGGTAGGTATAAAAGCCAGGACTACGACATTGTTCAGGAAGAAATGAAAGAAACTACCAACACTTAGAATGTTTAATAAATGTAAATATTCATGTATTGGATTCTCACCTGAACTGCTTTCCTCAAAACTTAGGTGATTATAGCGGGGAGCAGTGTGAAAACTTTCATCAACACGTGAAAGAAATTGAAGTAAGATACCAGGGTAGATGGGAAATAATGGGTGTTGAGTCCACAGTTTCTCTTTTCAGTAACCAAGAGCTATTATTTCCCAACAATAGTTCGAAAAGCCTTGCAGGTCATTCGAGGACAATAGAATGCTTTATAATTGTATGAAGTAGTTCGAAGTTTTTCCTTTCAAGATTACAGAATTTTAAATTATCAAACTGGGGCTTCAATCATTTTTTGCTATTTATAGGAGCAACCAGGAGGCTGAGTTCAGTGTATCAAAATACATTGGCATAAGATTTGGACTGGTCCAAATAAATATCTTTATTCAGTGCAAATTTCGGTATAAGTGGTTTTTTAACGATTTTCCGGCAATATTTTCTCAAATCTTCAGGTTAGCCCACTTTATTTATTTTGTCTGCTTGTATAATTCTTGATATACATATTCAGGATTCCTTATGAGGAAGTGCTACCAAAGTCAGAAGGAGAATCGTTCTTGATGGTTAAACAAAAGATTGACGCTCAAGGCAGTGGAAGATTAATCTTATTACGTGTGGTCGAGAAATAGCTTTTATGAAAATTAGAGATCTACTGATTTTATCAAACCACGTGTAGTAAAAGTAACATTGTACTACTACGATCAATATTTTATGATCATCAAGACCTTTCCATTGAATAAAGGACATATAAATGGGAGATTGTTGTATTTTGCTACATCCCAGTCTGACTTTAGAACTTTATCCTCGGAAAACATACCTCAATAAGATACTGATCACATTATCACTATACCTACAGACATTAATGAATGTGTAGGGGACCTTGACAGATTAAGACTCATTTATTAGGAAATGGTTTCCAATTTTAGTTACCTGCTACAACACCCTGAAGACGTACACCAAAAATGTTACAATGTTTAAACTTATTACACATGAGATGAAACTGATTGATTTGAATTTTGTCTAGATTATTGAAACTGCAATAATTTTTTAAAAAGATTTATGAAGCCTAACGTATACTGCTGTTAATTCTGTGAAAGGCAAAATTAATTAAAGACAAATAATTGTATACCATTTGCCAGTTTTCGTAAAATTTGCACAATAATATCAGTAGATATTCAAACAAAAATATGTCAATGACACACGACCTAGGCTAACAGTTTAAAATTAGGTTCTAAGAGATCTCACTACTGTTAAAGAAAGTCCTTGGGTTTCCGATAGGACGGGGTTTGTACTGGCTCATCGAGCATCTTCGTGGTTTCCGTTGGACTTGCAGCGGCACTGTCAGGTGATGTCACCTTTCCACTCGCCGGCGCCTGCGGCGCTGAGCCTTTCATCCTTGTTTTTGATCTCCTTTTCTTCAGTATTATAGGCCCCAGACCTGTTCCCTCCGACATACTGGATCTGGGTAACAAGTCGGTAGGCCTTTCGGGAGGAGTGTTGTTGGAAGACTTTGTTTTTGACTCAGTTTCATTCGGCGACTGAGAACTGGAACCGCTTTCTGGACCTAGCCTTTTTAGGATTTCGGAAATCATTTCCTCTATCCGATTGACTTTTTGATTCACCTTTTGAATTTCTAGTTTTACGTCTACCTACAGTACCACATAAAAATAATATTTATACAGGGTGAACCATAAATGTGTACATATATTTTAACTATGGGTATAATTCGCGATATAGATGAGTTAAGGGAAAGTTATTTTTTTAAATTAGAAATAATGGGTTATAATTTCGTTTAATCCGTCCATTATTTGTACATTTTGAGAATCGCTGTCCTTGATTCCAGCGCACCAGAGAATTGCAAGTTTGCCAAATAATATATGGGGAATTGTAACTATATAGAATAAGACATAAATCTTTCAGAATAATTCTGCAGGTTAAATCTAAACAATTGTGATATATCCTCGTTGCCTATACAATGTCACAGTGAAATCAGCAGTTCCAAAACAAGTTTTCTATTAAAAAATTAAACATATTTATATTTGATTTTTTTATCACTAATTTTTCACAAAAAAACTGCTAATAGCGGTTTCTCCGCAGTAAACTATATCTTTGTTTAAAATATATGTACAAACATATTTCAGGTATACAATTTCATGATAATCAGAATATTTCTACATATTATATTAAGTAAAGTTAATAAATTGAAGGGTGTAATAAGTAGCTTTCGTTTAATAGCTAAACAATTTCCAAGCTGTTTGCCACCACATTTATGTAGCCATTTTGACCATTTAAATGTTTATATTTGCTATATGTATTGGTCCATGTTGCATGGTTTGGAAGTTATTTTCCTATGAGGCTCTAGTTTTAGATGTTTATACATTAAATGAAGTAGCAAAAATGGTACCAGTGAATATAGAGCCAAAAATAAGAGGATTGAAGTAAAAATACCTTATAAGAAAGTTGCACCCCTGAGGCGATATACCTTCTCAAAGGAGAAGATTGAAATTCACATTTTAATTGTTTTCTTTAACATGAGGAATGCTAGAGACACAAAACTTGGTATGAGCATCCCACTAATAAGGAGACAACTTTTCAATATTTGTTCGATCATTGACGCATTTTATAAAGGAGTGAAACAGTCAACCTAATGGCAATATTTTGTTAGAAATTTTTTATATGAAGCAAATTATTCATTTAAAAATATTTATTGGGAAGACTAATTTATTGGGCAACTTTTTTATCTCTTCTAATTTTTCGATAAAACCGATAGTTTCCTAGTAGTAGTAAAAAAAATCAGATGCGTCATCGTTCACTAAAGGGGTAATTACGAAAATTTGTAAAAAGTAGGCGGATGTCACAACAAATAAATTGTTATTTATCATATTAATAAATTGACACTTTCTGTCAATAATTTAATAATAACATTTAGAATAATTTGCTATTAATTAATGAAAAATGTTTGATAGCTTATGACAGTGGGACATGTTTAGGTAAAGTATCTGAAATAAAATTTAATACAAATGAAAAACAAGAAATGCAAAATTAAATTTAAAGAATATTATCGAAATAATTTCCATTTTGCTACAAGCATAACCTAATACGTCTGTTGAAGCACATTCGCACAAACAGTTCTTGGTTATTGCGAAGGTCATCTGCTGCCTGAAATATTCTTAAGCGTAGTTCTTCTAACAAAACAAAAGGAGCGGCATAAACAATACTTTTTATGTGTCCCCACAAAAAGAAATCCATAGGCGTTAAGTCAGGTGAACGTACAGGCCAACAAACAGGAGCATCACGACCACGACCAATCTAGCGATTCGGTTAATTAAAATTTAACCATTCTCTAACGGCAAGTGTACTATGTGCAGGCGCCCTATCGTACATATACCACATCACCTCACGGTAGCGAGGGGTACATCCTCAAGTAATGTTGGAAGATTTTCGTTCAAAAATCTAAGATACTCGGCCGTTCCAAACCTGTGTGGAAGAATAAAAAGACCTACTAGAGTATTTCCTACAATTCCCATCTAAACGTTTAAACTGAAATTATGTTGACATCTTGAAACAAATATTTCATGAGTATTTTCTTCCGTCCATGAATGAACATTATGAAGGTTTATTGCAGCTACTCTAAGAAAATTTGCTTCATCGATGAAAAGTATGTATATTCATTAGGAAATTTAAGTCATGCCTGGAAATATTAATGTACCATTGACAAAAATCCACGCGGTTAGGTAAATCAGGGTCATTCCATTCTTGCACGGGTTGATGGTGAAAAGGGTATAAAAGATTTTCATGAGCTACATTCCACACAAGACTGTGAGAAACGTGCAGTTGCCTGGACACCTATCTTGTGCTTGTACTACAGTATTGTTCTAGATGTCCCAGTATAGCTTCCTCAGTTTCAACAATTCGGACATTACGCCTTCTTCCGGCACCCCCACGATTGGGCTGAATTTTACCAGTTTCGCGAAGCCTTCTTTCCACCGAGGCCAATGTTTGTCTATGAGGAATCGGTCGATTTGGATATCTTTGGTGGAATAATCTTACTGCAGCGTTACTATTTTTTCTGGATTCGAAAAACATTTCGAGCATGTCGACATATTCGTCATTGGTATAAATATGATTTGCCATAATTATTCTGATAATAAATTAATCAATTGGTACTAATTACTATTGGTTGGTAGAAAGTGTCAATTTATTAATATGATAAATAACAATTTATTTGTTATGACATCCGCCTACTTTATTTTTATAAAATTTCGCACTAGAAAACTATCGGTTTTATTGAAAAATTACAAGAGGTAAAAAAGTTGCGCAATAAATCAGTCTTCCCAATAAATATTTTTAAATAAATAATTTGCTTCATATAAAACATTTTTAATAAAATATTGCAACGGGGTTGACTGTTTCACTCCTTTATAAAATACGCCAATGATCGAACAAATATTGAAAAGATGTGTCTTTATTAGTAGGATAGATTTCTCATGTTAAAGAAAAAAAATTAAAATGTGAATTTCAATCCCCTTCTTTAAGAAGGTTAGGGGTGCAACTTTCATATTTTCATTTTAAAATTTCAGGTAATTGTAACACCTAATATCGGTTAAAATATTTTGATATTTTTCGATTCCTTTTACTACTCTCTAGAATGTTGATATTACTTAGGTCTGTTGAGTGTCTTGCAACAACTTTGTTGTGCTTCTCAAATGATGATTTTCCGTCTTTGCTATTCATTAAGTGATACTTGTGTTCCTTTCACTTCGTACGTAAATTGTTTCCCGATTTGTCCATTGCATACTTTGCTGTATGCACAGGGTCTCTGAAGTACTAGTCGAGGCAATGAAGTACTCAACCTCGGAATTTTTTGCACTAAGACGGATCGGAATGCGGTTTTTTGCATTCGCTTCCAAAAATTTTTTGTAAAAAATGTATCTACTTTGTATCTTATACAAACCGGAAATTGCAATGCTGCAGCCAAAAATGCATTCAAAAAATGCATTTTTTGAGACGGCTTTTAGAAGATTTAATAACTTTGTAAATAAGAGTCAGAACTGGCCCAAATCGGGTTCCCGGGGGTTTTCGATGTCGCTGATCATGATTGTGATGTTCAAATTGACCCATAGCCGACCTGGAGCTCAGGAACGCCGATGAACGTCATCTCCGTGGGACTCTCCCAAAATTCACGCGGGGAAGGAGAGAAACTCGGCGCCCGGGGGTTTTTTGAATCGCTGAATTCAAATATGGCATCGGCAAACACCTGGTGCACCGGAACCTGGACGTGGACGTTATCTCCGAGAGTTTTCTTAACGAGATTGCCAAAAACAACCCGAAAATCATTGTGGGGGCGTTTTTTGGGGCGCTGAATCCAAATTTCACGTCGAAGACGACATCCTGAACACCTGGTGCACCGGAACCTGGGCCTGCACTGGGCCTCGGCTGTGGGTCAATTTGAACATCATAATCGTGATCAGCGACCTCGAAAACCTCCGGGAACCCGATTTGTGCCAGTTCTGACTCTTATTTACAAAGTTATTAAATCTTCCAAAAGCCGTCTCAAAAAATGCATTTTTGGCTGCAGCAATGCAATTTCCAGTTTGTATAAGATACAAAGTAGATACATTTTTTACAAAAATTTTTTGGAAGCGAATGCAAAAAACCGCATTCCGATCCGTCTTAGTGCAAAAAATTCCGAACTTTTGGCCTATTTAGTGCTTCATTGCCTCGACTATATGTCTTTTTTGCAGTTTATCTTAGAAGGAGCTGACCCTATTTTTTGTGGTATTGTACACAACAAAGTATTTTCTTAAGAGTCGGTCTATCATATTAGTACATCCTTCATAACCTCTGATAACAAACCTGAGAAAAAAGTCAAGGCCATTAAAGAACTACGGTAAATGAAAAAATCAATGAACTTATTATTACCTGCATTATAAAGTGTAAAACTTAACTGCAAGACCTGATGTATAGGAAGATCAGGATCGAAAGAGATGAGTCTTCGATTCGACGTTTTATCATTTCCAAGGAATGATACGCTTTGTATAGAGTTAAAGACCTCTTGCGAAAGACAGAACATCGCTTGAAACGCGCTAAGATTTTCTTAACAATGTCAAAGAAATTTACCTATATGCAAATAATGTTCATGTGAAATTGTTGTTCAGAAAAGTGATAAGATGGAGAACATCATAAGAATCATTGGAAAATTTTGTAGATTAAATAAAAATGTGCATCAGATGGACCTTGTTTTCCTTGGTGGTGAAGTAATGGATTTACCTTTCTCTCCAATATTTACGTCCATAAAGTGTTAATTCATATATACCTATTGATGATATATTTATCTAGTATCATGTGTATAACATGGAAAGATTTCTAAACTACGCTAGTCAAAAATATCCGGACACCAACTGACCATGGACTTGGAAGAAATAGTACAAGGAATTTAGTAATGATTCACATGTAAAAATCAAGTATTGGAGCATCACAGCTCAGTCGCTTAGAATGAATGTGTAGAAACGTCATAGAATAGTACATACAGCAAATACCAATACTAGAATCAACGGTCTCATTCTCTAACCTAGAGTGTGATACATCTTTTGAAATTTCAAGAAATATAAACCAAACACGTGACAAACAGCTTAGAAATTGTTTGCTTATTGATAATTGTGATAGACGCCTGGAATCCAAAATTTATAATCGAATAAATACCTTAAAGTCCATGAGATTAGTAATTAATTCCTTATACTCTAGAGGAGCGATGGTTTCGGGGACGGCAGATTGATACATTGAAGCAGTTGATGGGTCTCTTAACCCACAGTCGTAGCTCTGCATTTTCCTTAGAGACAGATTCCTCAGATGCGGTTGTTCTACTTCCACCATTTCGTCTATGGTGTCTTGTCTGGTAATCCCAGGACTTGACGTTGCTGATACCTTTTGAAGCTTGGGAAAGATCTTGTTTCCTGACCCTGAAGTAGGCTGACCTCCAGAGCTACCTGATGAGGACGAGCTGGGACGTTCTTTGGGGTCTTTGGCGCTCAAGCTTCTTGTGAATGCCTGTGGCTGGCTTGAACTCTCCGAAGCCGAGTCTAAGCTAGCAGATCCAAGCAATCTTCCCCATTTACTTCCCCGTGCTGAAGGAAACATAAAAAATGCGATGAAATTCTTTTTCGTAGTTCATAATTGTTCAACAGGGAAAACTAATAACATCATGAGAAATACACATATGTACAGCATTCAGTATGAAGGAAACAATAAGGTGTGTGGGTGGTGTATGTTACCAGAATGGAAACATTTATATAAAACTACACATAACAGCTAAAGTTCATACCTTTTTTCCGTTCTACCTTAGGGAAAACATTGTAGAATTGGTCAAAAGACATATGAGTTGGTGAGAAGGTTGTGGAAATAAAAAATGTGTCAATATTTCCTTAATACGTTTACATTAAATAGTATTAAATCGTAAGTTATACTTGTACTACTTCTTGGCAATATATGTAACATTCGTAAAAATTAGAAAACAAATAGATACTGGACTATCAAAAATGTTTGGAATTTCCATTCAAAAGTGAAAATGAATACGACACTATCTAAATAGAATTGTTCATAGAATTTTTTATTATTATTTTTTTGCTTACTGTAAAGACCTTAAGCTAATTCAAATCAATTCTAAATATTTCCTAAAATTGCCATCAAATGAAATTACACATTTTTTCCTGAAAATTGAAAATAAATTAGAGAAACCATTTAAATAAAGATAATAAATACTACGCTTTGTGAGATATCTTAAGAGTTCTCCATCTGTGCACTAATTTAAGAAGTTTTATATAAATCTCCTGTTCTGGGTGAGAATAGTCTGCCACTTTCTGAACAGGGTCTCCCGCATAAGAACCGACACAGGACAGGTACATGTAGGGGTGTCCAAAATATTGTAATTTAACCAAACAAAGTTGCACCCCTGAGAAGTTATTAGCCCCCAAAGTGAGGCCCTATATTTCGAAAAAAATTAATATCTTTGCAACACTCTACCGTAGAAGAACCAAATTTGGTACATGATTTAGGTTTATTACTGATCTTCTTTGACTATGATTTAAAGTTAATAGAAGCCCTACAAAGTGTTCATTGGGGATGACTCACCCATAAAATTGTATCGAATTTTTTTTTCATTGACCGAATCGAAAAATAGTAATATTAATTCAAAGCAGAATTTAATTTAAATTTTTTTACTCTTGTTAAATTTTAAAAAACCTTATGGTTTTCAAGAAAAACCGTATTAACTGGCACAAGAGTTTAACAGTGTTCATTAGAAAATAATCGAAAAGTCAGTAGTAGGCTTTATCTTTCAAATTTGACAAATTGCCAAATAAATTTTACTACACTTCTCTCTTAATTCTACAAAAAGGAAACAAGTACCTAGGTAGTTTTTAAATAAGCGAATATTGTATTAAGTAAAAAATACAAATAAATAATAAAAATAATAATTGATATTTTTTCAACAACAATCAGAGGCAATTAATATTAAGTATTATTTTTCAATTCGGTCAATGAAAAAAAATTCGCTACAATTTTGGGTGTGAGCCATAAACACCTGCTAGAGCTTCAATTAACTTTAAATCATACTCAAAGAAAACCAGTAATAAACCTAAATCATGTACCAAATTTGGTTCTTCTGCGGTGAAGTGTTGCAGAGATATTATTTTTTTTCGAAATTCAGGGCCCCAATTTGGGGGCTACTAATACCTCAGGAGTGCAACTTTGAGGAGTTATTAGCCCATGGGGTCGCCGAATCTGGATCTAGATCTGGTTTGAGGTCAGTTCAAGATCAAATGTGGAGGATCAATTGAAAACAAAGTAAACTTACATATCTATACGTTTTGGGGGCCGTTGAATCCGAATTTGATGTCCGTTTGAAGCGATCATACCTATTAAATATTTTCTAATAGAAATAGATCAATCAACATACGAAAGATACGTATATAAATATTTTGGTTTTAAACCTAAGTGAAAAATTTGATTGGGTCTGAGCAGAGAGAAAGGTTTCACCAAGGTATTAAAGAAGGGAGAAATTTGGGTGGCAATGAAACTATTACTGATATTGCTAATGATACTAGTGATGACGAATATATTCCATATCACGTTGTGAAAAAGACAGGAACAATATCACAAAAAAAAGTAAATGATATTCGAGATTTGGGCCTGGCAGAGAATGGAGCAGAGTTCCTAATATCATGGCTAAAAAAAAACTAAGCAAGACGGAAAAGTGAAAGCCTTTTGCTATCAGTACAGAAATAAGGAATATTTTTCTAACGATGAAGAATTTTCCTTAGGTTACTACAATGATATTGTTGGATAAATTACTTCAACATGGATGTTATAAACCTAACGCACATTGAAACAAGAGTGCCATATTTTGAGGATAGTCTTACATAGTATCAAATACGAATAACATAAACGGCTTTACATTTGACCTTGAACTGAACTTAAACCAGATCTGATCGAGTCAAACGAACACCGAATTCGGATTCGGCGACTCCAAAAACGTATAGATACGTAAGTTTAGTTTGTTGACAATCGATTTTCTACATTTGACCTTGAACTGACCTTAAACCAGACCAAATCGCGGCAAACGGACACCGGATTCGGATTCAGCGACCCCAAAAACGTACCGATACATTGGTTTAGTTTGTTGACAATTGATTTTCTATATTTGACCCTGAACTGACCTTAAACCAGAGCTAATCGTGTCAAACGAACACCGGATTCGGATTCAGCGATCACAAAACCATATGGATACCATGGTCTTGTCTTTCGGACCTGCCACTTTTTTGTGTGGGGATGTGTAATCATTAATAACATCATTTGATCAGAATTTAGGAAACTTTTTAGAAAAGTTTCAATCAGCTTAAACCTTTAAAGTAAAGTAAAAATTGCCATGTTCATAATAGAATGAAACGCAACTACTTCAATTACTTATTCTATTCAAAATCTGTGTATTGTGATTTATAATAATAAACGAATATGAACATAAACAGATTTGTGTCTGATAATGTACCTATATGAACAATTCAAATAAGATAGATATCTTAATAAGATATCTTCATAGTAATAGTTTTAAAACACATTGTTACGAAATGTTTTGGTATTTGTGAAGACAACTGAATATACAAGGTCTGTTCAGAAAATAACCTAACTTTTTGAATTACGCTCCCTTTGGAAATATTTGATATGTGGTTGGCAGCATTTCGTTGCGCATAACCTACTCTGTAACGACATTGTCTTAGATTACTGATATTTCATGTAGTTTTCATGATTTGAGTGTTTAATGCGTTTAAGAATTAGTGATGATTTTTGTAATGTGCGATTTTCTGGAACAACGATGCAACGTAAAATTTTGCGTGAAACTGGGGAAAACTTTTCCGGAAATGTTTCAACATTTTAAACAGGCTTGCAGAGATGATGCTCTGGGTTGTAAGTAACGTTTCGATTGGTTTTCACGATTTAAAAGTGATCGTCGGTTAATTGAAGATAATCCTCTATCAGAAAGGCGTTCGACTTCAATTGATCCAACGTTCAAAAAGTCAAAGCCGATTGCAGAAGAGGTTAACATCTCAATTGGGTCATGCCACGAAATTTTGACTGAAAAGTTGGACCTGAATCGAGTAGCAGCATTTAGATGACCGACAACAGAAAGAAAATCGTGTGAACGTTTGTTGGCAATTCCTTGAACAATCCAATGACGACGGAACATTCATTGAAAGGGTCATAAAAGGAGAAGAAAACTGGGTATACGGCTGTGACATTGAAACAAAAGTTCAATCATCACAATGGATTGGTAAATGGTCTCTACGCCCGCCCGCCCCAAGGAAGCACGTCAAACTCGACACCTTTTTTCCACATTAAAATGGAATTGTGCATTTTTAATTCTTGCCTCAAGGTGAAACAGTGAACCGTATGTACTATCAAGGCGGTTTACAACGATTACGTGAAAAAATCCGCAAAAAGAGACCAGAGTTGTGGCGAGACAACTCATGGTCCTTGCATCATGACAATGCGCCCGCACACTCAGCTTTGTCAATCAGATCACTGACCAATAATGAATAAAATTAATAATATAGTTGAAAAAAATAAAGTTTGGTTATTTTCTTAATAGACCTCGTATATGCCCCTCTCAGTAATTTTAAGTAGCAGTAGATAGAGATCATTTAGATAACAGTAGTGAACATCTTAAACCTTCATTTGCACTTATTCAGCATGTAATTCTTTCATTGAATTTTTCAAACCGCTAATTTGCTTTCTTTTCAAATGTTTTTAATACCGATGGAATCGTTCTGTTAACTACAAAGTACCTACCTGAAGCTGGTCTGGCAACTGTAGTTTTAACGCCACCGCCACTACTGTCGTCTTTCTCGGCCACGGATGACAGTTTCGTGGTCGACATGACCCTTGAGATGGCTTTGTCATTACTGTCCTCACCTTTTTCGACATCCGACTGGGTCGTGGTGGCCGGAGCCGCAACGTGCTGGCTCCTGTCCCTTCGAAACTTAGAGAAAATCTTCCTGACCAAATGGTCCTGGTTCTGATCTAGCTGGGGCTCGTTCTTCCTCCTCTCCGCCAACTCCTTTTCTCTCTTCACGTCCGCCACTTTCCGAAAAATCAACCGGTGCCGAAGGTTGTAGGTAAGGATCAGATTCCTCGCGAAACTATTTGCGAAAGCTTGATAAAAATCTAATACTTCTAGGAGCTTGTCCCTCTTTATAGTATGTAAATCACAGTAAGTTAAAGCGCGCACATTCGCGGCAGACTGACCCACCGCGTTGTCCTTCCAAAAAGAATCCCCGAACACGTCACCCTTTCCTGGAAAAAATTGAAATATTATACTGTGGTTTTTGGTCAACTGTAAAAATCAATAAAAAGACCTTGAACGATATTTGTAAGGAATCTTGATATTAAACGGCTTCTTGCAATTCCTAAAACGATAAGAGAAATTTGATAGTAGGTACAGGACAATAGTTGGCAATAATTATACGAATTGTCCACATACAGGGTCCGACAAAAAGTTTGCAGGGGAAGCGGGAAATTTATAAGTTGATACAAATTATATTAGATGGTAATATCTGGCAAAATATTCACATACAGGGTATTTCAGGATTAAGTCGACAAACTTTAAGGAGATATTCCTCATAAAAAAATTAGAAAAAAATCAAGTATAATTTTTTTTCCAGAGACACTTCATTTTCGAAATATAGGGCGTTAAAGATTTTTAAAAAAATTCGAATTTTTTAAATAACTTCTAAATGAACAGGGCTATTTAAGCCAAATTTGGTATGAGACATCTTCTTATAAGATACCATTTTTCCATAGAAGTAGAAGTTCCGCAAGCAACCAGTGGCGGAGCTATGGGGACTCAGACTCATTAAATTATAAAAAAAATTAATACGGGCCTACTGAAAATAAAAAATGATGCTATTTTTAGATAGAACAGTTTGTTGTTGACAAAAAGTATACATTCACTTTTTTCCTAACTCTTATAGTTTCATGGCAAAATTGATTTTTCGGAAGGGTGCTTCTGGATTCTGTTGATAAACTAAAATGAACCTCAACAAATATTTTCGAGTAGGCCGCTATCAAGCAATGTTAATTTGACGTTTTAAATGTTATTTTGCGAATTGTTGCATAAATTATCCATTAGATAAAGCGTTCAAACTAATAATAAAAACAACTTTTATAATGCCGTCCATATTTTCGAACAATGTATATGCTGATATGGTCTTTGTATATGGTTTTTGTGATGGAAATAACAGGGCGGCTCGCCGCGAATATGCAGTAAGATTTCCTCATCGCAGACTACCAGCAAAGAAAACATTTTCAACGACATTCAGTCCTCTCAGACAAACTGGGTCTTTCGGTATTCCAACTTATGCTGATGGACATTTTGCCCCACTTCAGAACGAAGTAAGATCGAATACTATTTTAAACCATTTCGATGAAAATCCATCCACGAGTGTCAGAATATCTAGCTATGAGCTAGGTATTTCGTTAAGTTCCATTTGGAGGACTCTTCGGGCTGATGGACGCCATGGGCCATACGTACCATATCCAGCGTGTGCAACATTTATTGCCTCAGGACATACGATGCAGGCTTACTCAAAGGGAAATTTTAAACCAAAGGAACAACTATATTTGGTCCTACGAGAATTCACGGGCGATAAGGGAAAATCGTTTTCAGCATGAATTCCAATATAACGTATGGTTGGGTGTGTTGGACAACACTATAGTTGGTCCCTACTTTCATCCGCATCGGTTAAATGCTGACATGTTTACCAAGTTTCTTGAAAATGGTTTTCAAAATCTGTTGGAATATATTCCACTTAATACTCGAATGAACAGTAGGTTTCAACAAGATGGTTGTCCTGCCCATTTTGGTAGAGGTCCTAGGGAGTGGTTGAACATTAATTATTCCAGGAGATGGATTGGTCGTGGAGGACCTGCAGCGTGGCCCGCACGTTCACCGGACTTGACACCGATGGATTATTTCGTTTGGGGTGCTGTTAAACAAAAAGTCTACGAGGTGCCAGTTGATATTCTAGAAGTCCAAGCGTGTCGAGAATTAACTCCAATTCTGTGTCGATCGGCCACTACATCCCTAATTAGATGATGTCGTGCTTGTCTACAGTCCGGAGGCGCCCATTTTGAACAAAATATTTTTTAAATCATTTCATTTTTGATTCACTTTTCGCTTTGTCTAGGTATAATATTAATTGGTAATTTTTTGGTTGTTTCAATTTACAAATAAATTTTCATGTATTGTTTGCCATCTTATTTTATTTAAAAGTACACAACACAAGTAAATGAAGTGACTACAAACCTACTGAAAACATTTAGGAGTATTGCATGGGTCGTTACGTTGTCGCATTACGACATAGTCATATTAGATGTTAGGTACATAAATATTTCTTTTGTCTTCATCATTTTTTTTTCTAAAAAACACCCTATATCTCAAAAACGAAGCATCTCCTAAATAATTTTAATACTATTGGTTAAACCCAAGGGAAGGGGAGACAAAAAGGCTTATTTGACTCACACATACTCGAGACTAAGACCAATTTTAATAGGTGCTATATTTTTTTAGGTTTTATGGGGAACGTCTTCCTAAAGTTTATCGACAGAATCCAGAAGCACCCTTCCGAAAAATCAATTTTGCCATGAAACTATAAGAGTTNGTGTCAGCAAGGAAGCTTTTGGACTTTGTAAAAAGGACAAATCTACTTGCTGAATAGGACTAGTAGTGGGACGCACAATAGGCCTAATTAGGCCGCAGTGCTATGGGACTTTTAAAGAACCAACCACTAGATGATGAAGATGAAGATGAAGATGAAGACCAATTTTAATAGGTACTATATTTTTTTAGGTTTTATGAGGAACGCCTTCCTAAAGTTTATCGACAGAATCCAGAAGCACCCTTCCGAAAAATCAATTTTGCCATGAAACTATAAGAATTAGGAAAAAAGTGAATGTACACATTTTGTCAATAACACACTGTTCTATATAAAAACAGCATAATCTTTTATTTTCAGTAGGGCCGTATTAATTTTTTTTATAATTTAATGAGTCTGAGTCTCCATAACTCCGCCACTGGTTGCTTGCGGAACTTCTACTTTTATGGAAAAATGGTATCTTATAGGAAGATGTGTCATGCCAAATTTGGCTTAAATAGCCTTCTTCATTTAGAAATTAATTAAAAAATTCGAATTTTTTTAAAAATCTTTAACGCCCTATATTTCGAAAATGAAGCGTCTCTGGAAAAATTATACTTGATTTTTTCTTATTTTTTTTTATGAGAAATATCCTTAAAGTTTGTCGACTTGATCCTGAAACTCTCTGTATATTATTTATAGTCTTTGTAATCAAATAAAAAATCAAAGACATAAGTGTCAATGAAACATAAGTGCATAAATTTGACATCTTGATAAAATATTGTTCTTATACCTAATTTTTATTAAATACTTTCATCATTGAGAAATTAGAAGGAGAAAATATGTTTTCGTAAGTAGTGTCCTTTTCCTAAAATATATTGAAATATTTTATTAAGAAACATATATGGCAACCGACCAGTTTCTATATTTTTTTTTATATTTGAAAATCACTGAATTGCAAAATCAAATCGATAAATATACAAAATTTAAAATGTAATTTTAAGCAAGTTCTAATTTGTCATCAAATAATTTGTCAAATCCTTTACACAGGATATAGAAATTGAAAAAATCAAAGTAAGCCAATTGCTTCCAAATGGGACATGTGAAAAATTTTAATTTTGAACTTTATTTGCTGATATATTTTTTTGATCTTATATAAAAATGGCACTTTACCTATATTAATTTCAAACATTTCTTTCTTATATGATTCGATTTTGTTTAGAAATTACAAGCATTTTATAAAATATAATTTCACATTTCAATAAAAGTCGCATGATAAATAAAAAGATGGTTATTAAGTATAACAATAATTATTATTTGTGTCATTTTGGTTATTCATTCATTCGCTTAGCGTTCAAGTGCTAAATAAAAAATGCATTTATTTACAACCAAATAGTACGCAGATATTGTCTTTATACCGTGTGTCTCACGGTGACGGCCTATTAGAATTATTTCAGAGACTACTTCGATTTGAATTTTGAAAATTTGGGATACCGGATTTTCGGGCATGCCCTTCTCAAATAAAATAATGGCGTCCACGTACCACTTCCGATTATACCAGAAGTCGCCATTAACTTGCTTATTTTAAATGAAACACCCTCAATACTATGACTACTTATTAGAGGAAATCAGGAATTTTAACAACGATTGAAGATATTCTATTTGAAATTTAAATTTTATTTTCAATGTACGTTTTAGCCTGTAGTAGACTTCCTACCAAATGTCTTTGATGGAGATTATGTGTCCCTCAGAATCAGCTAAAATTGTCCCAGAAAAGTGTCTGAAACAGTGACCCGTATAGTCTTTCCGATTTTCCGAATTTCAAATATGAATGTATCTTCAAGTGCTTCTTATTTTATTAACATTCACCACTTGATTGGCACATTTCAGGTTATCATAGCAATGAAAAATCTTCAAATTTTAGTTAACTTAGCAAAGTCGAGTATTTTTGATATGATACGCAATCTGAATTGACAGATGGTATCTTGAGAATGTTCTTGTCAAGTTTTAATAATAACAACATACCTTTTAACTTCTACAATTTGTACTATTATATTTAGTAGATCATCTCTTCTACAAGCTCCATAAATGCTGAGTATCAAAATAATTTGACACTAATACATCATAGAGAAACTAAAACGTCCTCATATAAATTCTTCGATTTCTACTATTCACCAATCTACTTTTCAAAAAGCGCTTTAGTTTTCAGAACATTTTTTACTATCTTCAGTATTTACATTTTAATATAGAGTAAATTGACTATAATGTTGCAGGTTTCACTTTTACAATTTCAAAAAACTAACATAATGTAATTTTAATTTTCCTTTCAGTACACCATTTTTTGAAGTCACAGTATAAGCTGTTTCATATTGTTTTGCAGATTTCTGAGGAATAAGTTGCGACTCTCTGTCGCTTTTGATACTTCGAGAGACATATTTTTCATTTCATTTTCTGCTTGTTATGTTATCGAAGAAGTTTCCGAAAAAATATTATTTGATACACAATAGTTAAATCTCTGTTGTATTCTCGAATAGTTCCTTTACTCGCTAATGCTGGCAGAAAGGCTCTGCATTCCTAAATACAAACGCAAACAGTTGCATACAAGAATATATTTGAACAGAGGCAACATTTTTGAACAATGATTATGTATTTTTCCCATAAAATGAAAAATAAAAAAGTATTTCCTCTTTTCAAATCAGTTTTCAAATGTTCAGAAAAAAGAAAAAGAGATTGCACCTACCCAATATAGCGACCACTTCATCGTCCTGTATCACTTCCAGTGATCCTGTGACGATGAAACACAACGAATCTATGGATTCTCCGGTGTGGTACAGCAGGTCCCCCGGTGCCGAATGCGACATGGTGAAGTGCATTGCAAGCGCCCTTAGACAGCCGTCTGATGCTAGGCGGAAAGCGGGATGTTCATTGAAGACTTTCCGGTTCAAGTGAACGCAGATGTCCGCCTTCATATCCTTGGGACAGAAGTTTAACACCTGGAAAACGTTCAAGTGCAATTGAAAAATTACATGCCGGTCTCAAAGTTTTGTTAGCGATTTTTCAGGAGGTCGATTCGTTTTAGTGTTCGAGAAACAATCTTACAATTTTTTTCGTATTATACAGGGTGGCCGCTGAATCCGAGATACTTATATGAATTCTATGACCAATTTTAAGCAAAAATCATTCTTGTCACTTTTCCCAAATTCCCAACCGTTGCTGAAGAGTACATTACATTGTTGAGACTAGAGCGATAAAAAAAATGTGGTTTATTTTAATAAAAGCGTAATGACAGTGTAATTATTAAAGCTGCTCAATGTGACCACCGCCTTGTTTGCAATGCATGACTCAATCCTTTGTTGATAAAACTGACAGAGATGGACCAGACTTTCTCTGATTCATTTTGTTAATTTTTTCATGAAATCTTTTGAAGTTGTATATTTACTGGCCAGCCGCTTTTTAGAAAATCCATATATGTACTGAGTGTTCCATAAAATTTATCCATATCTGAAACGGGCAATTTTTATCCTTTTCACTTTTAACTTTGTCTTTATTTACTAAAGTCTTTTAATGAAAAATTGTATACTTATTAAGCAGTTGTCTTTTTGAATTTTTATACTGAGTATTTATGACCAATAGAATGAAACTTTCCTTAATGTTTTTTCCTTTTCTATGTTTTGTACTGAAGTCTGCAATATTTTTATGAAAAACCCGACTAATCAGGTCTTCATTGCAATTTATGTACAGGATGTTCCATAAAACTGACACAGGTGTAGCAGATTTTCCCTTATTCATTTTGTTAATCTTTTGAAGAAAAGTCGCTTTTTAAAAATCCATATACTAGGTGTTCTATAGAATTAAGGGCACTTTTATTTCGTTACACTTTTAGCTTTGTCTATTTACTACAGTATTTTAATGAAAGTTTGTATATTTATCAAGCAGATGTCTTAATAAATTTTTTTACCATTTCTGCCTTACCTACGTAGTCTTTGGATGAAAAATTTTATATTTACTAACCAGATGCCTTTTTGGAAGTTTGGAACAAACTTTTATTATTCTTTTCTCGAACGGGGCCTACTCTTTTTTGAAAAACATTCTCCTCATACTTTTATATACAGGGTGTTTAAAAATCAAAAATAATTTTTAAATTGTATTTCCACATTCTTTTCCTAGATCAATTCTAACGAACAGAATACTATAAGGTTTCTTGGGCCTCTAATAATAAAAGAAATGTGAACAAAAAGATTGCCGTTTTATCCAATTATGTAAAAATGAACAGTTTCTTATCAAAATTAGTTAAATTTTTTTAAATTCCTACGACGGCGACGTTAAATTGTTATCGACAGAAGAAATATTACAGCTGCTTTAAACGACTTTGTAATTTCACTAATAACAGGTTTGTGGTGATGGTGAACGGATAAGATTATCCTTTTAATTTCTTTTAAGCATCAACTTTTAATNAAGCAGATACAATAAGATCATATAAATTGTACACTGTTTTTATTTTGGAGCCAAGAGAATATTAAGATAGATCTAAATTGTTTATATTCACTTCCCCTCTTTATTTGTAATAAAATTAACACAAATTTTAGGTTAATTATGTAACCAAACGTCAAAATTGGTGACCGGTCGTGGTGTGTATTCAAGACAATTTCACATTTCATCCTTTTATTTTCAAATTCCAATGTAGAGGTTCACTTTGTATATAAAGGTAGAATTTTAGACACAAAATACCTGTTAATTAACCATAATCATAACTGACTGAATTTATTATCTTATGTTAAAAGGAGCGTGGTACAAGAAAAGTGACAATTTTAAATTTACCTCTTATTTTCTTATGGGATATGCAATGAGTCAGAAAGAGATGACGGTTGAACGAAGATAAACTGAGGAATTTGGTGACGTATTTGTTTTTTATTGGCTAATTGACTTATGGGGCGGCCGTCTCTTTACGGACCGTGGACATGAACCTCTGCATAGATATCAAGGACAGTATTACCAACCTACAAAAAATGTATGCTTTCCTAATACCCGCGATTTTTAAATAAGTAATTCACCTTATTTTTCGGATACGGTATGTGTCTTTGTATACCAATCATGAAAAATACTTATTTTATGCTGATTCTAGATCTTCTCAAAACATTTTAAGTTATTTAGGTAGATAGGTTCTTTAAAAATATTTTTTAAATTGTACTTCCACATTCTATTCCTAGATTAATTCTAACGAACAGAACAAAAAGATTGCCGTTTTATCCAATTATGTAAAAATGTACAGTTTCTTATCAAAAAAGTTATTTTTTTTAAATTCCTACGACGGCGACGTTAAATTGTTATCGACAGAAGAAATATTACAGCTGCTTTAAACGACTTTGTAATTTCACTAATAACAAGTTTGTGGTGATGGTGAACGGATAAGATTATCCTTTTAATTTCTTTTAAGCATCAACTTTTAATCAACAATTTACATAATTTCACTCTTTTATTTCGAGACTCACCGCATAATTTCATAATTTGTTATACTTTTACATTCGCACCCTCCGGAGAGGATTAAAATTAAAAACTCATTCATTCTACATTACCTTTTTGGCTAATATCGATTTATCTTTCAAGTGAAACCTGTTACGGAAATGCACAACAAGAAATGACACACAGACCTTATCCTGATCCAGGCCCTTCGTCATGGCCCACGTCGACACCACATAATCCATGACGCGTTCCGACAGCGCCTTTGGGACCTCGTGTAATTTCATGAACTCCCTGACGTTGTTCAGCATGTCGTGGTACTTCGCGGTGGCAGATGTCATCTGTTGAATTATGGTCGTCACGTGACCGAAGATCGTAGCGTACAGCAGCGCTGAAACACAATTAGTGTCATACGGTGGAAGTACAAGCAGTCGTTCTATTGGTGTGGGCGTAATGGATTGATGTATGCTGAAACGGTTTGAAGGTCTAAAAACGGTGAGTCTGAACAGCGACTGCAAAACTATATTATATTTATACAGGGTATAACTTTAATAATAATCAATTTAATATTAATTACTTCTTAAGCTGACAAACTCATACTATATTTTCTGAACTCGCAAACAATATTAATTAATTAATATGAACTAAGCAATTTTTATTAATGGATACCCAACATTTCTTCATTACAATCTAATTGCTTATGAAATCGTTTCCTTGACAATCATTGTTTATTTATTATTGTGATATTGTTATTCATTTTAATACCTAAATGTGCTAAAATATTTCAGGTGTCCGGGACATTACCAGAGCTAGTAGCTGCTGCAAAAAATGTGACTTTATAATTATTTACACCATAAACGAGGTAAGTATTATTTATCAGTCGAGACTGGTAAATTATACTTAACTGCTGCGTGGTGTATAACATTTTATCTGCTCCCACAGTTCTTTATGGTTCATGAAATAAAGATTAAGTTTTATTTTTCGACATTTCTTAATCGATTCATTTTGACATTATTCGAAATCTTGCGAAGTCACCTTGGTTGTTTGGATTTTGTCGTTTTTAAGGTTGCAACTTTGCCGGTTTTGAATTGTTATTTCTAAATGAGTGATTTTCAAATAGAAATTGCAGCAAACGCTGCCTGCAAATTTTTATTGCCCGAGAAGTCGAAAGTGCGCTACGGACGAGCATATAAAAATTTCAAAGACTGGTACCAGAAGAAAAATACTAGTGAAATATCGCTGCATTCACTGCTGGCATATTTCATGGAGAAGTCAAGAACTTTAAAGTCACCGACGAGTTTGTGGAATGAATACTCAATGATTAAGTCAACTATTTTCATAGAGGAGAACGTAGGTATATCAAAATACCCCAATAGACCGGGCGATACTCGTAGAAGTTCAACGACGTCTTTCTCGTTTATGCCTTTTAGGATACTGAAAGATACATTAGAGACAAGTAAGATTATGGAAAAAACCGCTATGTGAAAATGTAATTTTCTTTTCCTAGCGCTTTTCCAAAGCTCTATTTTCTTTAGTCCTTAGTAGGACTTATGCCAATGTTTTTTATGAGCTTTTCGAATATAATAATGTCATATTTTTAATTGGCATTAATGAGAAATTGGTAGACAAATAAAGATGTTTTTCACATTCTCTTACAAAGTTTTCCATTTTTAGGTCCCTTGTGACCCTTATGCCAAAAAAATTTTGCGATAAAATCGATACTTCTCTTCAACTCATGAACATGGCATAAGTGAGAAATACGTCGCTGTACACATTATTTTTTTGAAAAGGAAAATTGAATTTCCACAAAGGTGTCCCGCAGCCCATCTTTTAAATTTAGTTTATTGTACTTGTCTCTCGGTTACCTTTCAGTACTCTCAGAGGCTAGGCATTGCAGGAGCATGCCGTTCTGATGAGTTATGCAAACTTACTTTGGACAATGTCAATTTCAAAAATTTCGATGAGATTATTGTAGTTACAATTCCAGATTCTAAAAATGGTATGTCACGTACATTTACAATTACTTCTCGTCTGGATTCTGTTTCTCACCTAAAAATTCTCAAGAAATATATCAAGATTAGATTGGAAATTGAAACTGAAATTTCACGCCTGTTTATCCGTTATTAAGCAGGTAGATGTTATAACCAATCAGTCGGCAAGAATACCCTAATATTCCTCATAAGATTGCACAGTTTTTGAAACTAGAACATCCTGAAACATATACAGGCCATTCATTCCGAAGAACATCGGCAACATTACTGCCTAATACAGGAGTTGATGTATTAGCAATCAAGAGACATGGTGGATGGAAATCAGCCACAATTGCAGAATGTTATGTTGCTGACAGTTTACGTAACAAAAATGAAATAGCCAACAGGATTCTTTACAACGACATTTTAACTCCAGGTTCTAGTAGTATTCGCATCATGTTGTTTTAATAGATCAGTCAGATAATATTGAGCCTCTGGTGACTGAAATGGAGCGGTCAAATCATTTTGAGAAAAATGTGACAATTAGTAAACGCGAGGGGAATAATTATACAGATGTTATAAATGTTACTAAATGTAATAACTGTAATGTGTATGTAATATTCATTCATAATAATTAAAAAAATGTAATGTTAATCAAATATTTCTATTTATTTGTTCATAAAATATGCACTTATAACTCGAAATCACTTTTTTCCTATGGAGGTAAGTTACCTCACTTGCCTTCCGTTGTCTATAGCAACTTGACAGCGTGACCTCCTCGTTGTTCCTTTAAAAACCCTGTGTCGCGGAGTCTTAACTAAATTTACAAACATCCGCAGAGAAAGAAATCTTTCCGCATACAAGCGACATATTGCGGCTGCATTTAGTTGACACTCCCCGTAAGTTAATATTATGTTTCCTAGTTCATTATTTTCATAAACATGTGCCATTTTTATTGCACAAAACACCCACAAATAAAAAATAATATCACATACTACTGTACAAATTATTTAGCACTTTTAAATCGAAAAGCGTACTCAACCCTGCAAATACAAAAAAAGACATACCCAGTATCAGTAGTAAACAAACAATTTATGTTTTTACAACGGAGTGGTCGAAAATAACAATAAATCAGGTTTGTATTATAGTTTTCAAATTTCAATTGTATTAAGCAATTGTTTATAATAATTGCTTTATTTGACAACTTTTATTTTGGTAAATCGACTTTTTTATGAGTTCTACCAGCTGTTAAAATAAATCAACTTTGAGAACATCCTGTATAATATTTTTTCTTTCTTAAAATGCTTTAATCGCTCGTTTATAGTAAATTACATTTCGAATTTTTAAGTTATTATTATGTTTCTTAAACACATTTTTATAATGACCATCGTATTATAATATACAATAACTTTCCAAAAGTGTTGCTATTACCGTTAGAATTAGGTCTAGCAAATGCACTTTGTAAATCTGTAGCAGCAAAGTTAATGTAGAGAAAACTTCAAGAGAAGTACATTTGTCTTCGTTCTCGGCTAACAGACTAAAAATCGTAAGAGATTAATGAAAGACTGAAAGAGTTTTCCATGGGAATAATGCTCAGGTTGGTTGATTGAATATGCGCCTTTAGTGGTTTATTGATTTGTGTGCTGGGGATGCTTTATGTAATTAGTTTTCTCCTGTCTTCACTAAAATTTAGTATATGACCAAGAAGAGTCGAAACATTTATTCTTCGAGAGTTCTGTTTGTAAATGTTAATATTTTTAGACAACTATCAACAATACTTTTATTATTCTCTTTTTTTTTGTTGAAAAGATAAGAAAATAAAAGAAAGACTTATGTACTGATCAGTTAAATGAACGGTTTTTGATTTTTTTATGTACCTGGTCATCGCCAATTACAGACTTGTACTTCGAGGCCTCTCATCCAACTCCCACTACTATACTGCGTACTAAATGAGTACGCCATACGGGGAACGTACCCGTCTACCCTCTCTTAACGTCTACAGGCACGTACCAGTACTGATGTCATTGTCAACGCAAACGGAATCTCCCATTATATTGCCCAGGCCTAGATGAGTGCTCAACGACACTGACACTATAAAACCGTTGACGTTGTCGCAACAGAGCTTTTAGGCGTCCGAGCCTACAACGATGAGGTGGGTAAAGAGCGATAATCCCGCTCGACCCCACTCCATCCGAGGTCATAAATTCTGTCAAGGATATTGGCACGGGCGGAGTTTTTGTGGAGTCACCACTAAAAATGCTTGCAATGAAAAAGGGCGATACGTTTGGGGGCATTATAGAGGCCATTACGGAAGGTCTCAGAGGACCACCGTTACCTGAAGAAAGGTCCGTCTGCAGCGGCTCAGAACCAATAATGAGAAATGTAATGAACACCGTGGGGGCTACCCAACAACGGTAGCTCAAACATTTCCAGCTAAGGCTATGAAAGCGCAATATAAGTCTGTAACAACAACCCGAAAAGCCTACTTTCAATATTAGCACGAGCTGTGAAAGCCTTAAAACTACTATTATATGAAACTCTTTTACTTCTTACGTTATAAAAACAGTTAAATATCGTATTACTAAGATACGTACCCTTTTGTTTCAAAGCCCTTTTATCTGTAGGATGAGGTATAAGAATTGAAGCAAGTTCTGTTTAATTATTTCTTCTATTTAATAAAAAATTTCTCATTTTCAGACGAATGTTCCAGACGAATGTACTCCAACCAACATAAAGTGTACGATGAATTAATGGTAACATATTTGATTTATACATTAATTACCTTCGAATATCATAACAATACTGTAGTCGTTTTGAGACAACTTCTATTAAAATATATTTAAGTATTTATAATTTCAACAGCTTTAGATTTATAACCAGTTTTTGAGTTAGGTCGTTACCATTGAAATAACGGGCTTACTGAGAAAGGAACACCTCACACAAGCAGATACTGGACAAAGGTCACGTAAGCCTTATCTGACAGTCCCAGCACGATTCCCGCTATATCCTATAAGTGATTTCAACAGTTTTTCTGTTAGGTAAAATAATAATATTATACGTAGACTGTATTTGATGATTCATAATAATTATTTAGGTATCTATTGTTAATATGTAATCGTGAATAAAATTTTAAAAGTGTGTTAAAATTTCCTCTAGACTAGATGAAATTTAACTTTTATAAATTTCTGTTGCAGGCAATTTTAATCTACAGCATAAAGATCAAGGAAAAGTTTTGATTAAAAATAAATATATACTGGTTGATCCACAACGGAAGCGGGAATCTATGATCTAAGAAGTTCCGTTTTTCAGTCGGTGTTTGCGTTGGTTAAATTTTATCGGAGTAGAAGAATGCTCTCTGCCAATTTTATCAGACTTGTAGTTTTTGAGCCATGTGATCAATTTAAAAATTATAAATATTTTGCGTTTCAGAAATTACGAATGCAGAATTAAATGTAAACCAGAGATATTTCAAATGTTTGAAGTGGCTAGCTAAAGAATAAATCGGAAAGAATATGACTTCCATAGAGTTTTATTTTTAAACATTTGCCTCTTACTTTATGTTTCGACCTCATCCTGAATGCCGTGAATATATTACAAGTTGACTTCATATATTAATTAGGTATTCATTTATAGCAATAATTGCTAATTATCTTTAGAAGTTATACTTTCTTTTATAATTTCGCGTTTATGCTCTCGGATATGTGTTAAATAATAATAATTTTTTCTAAAAGAGCTCAAGATCATCACCAATAATCAAATGGTTCAAAGAAAATAATTCCCAAAATCCGTCGTAAGTCCACTAAGGACCATTGTTTTTTATGATTTTCGAACATTTTACTAATAATATGTTTGCTTACTTTACTTTCTACTTGCAATCTTACAGATTTTACTCTTTTTACGAAATTTTATTTTAATGTAATTTTTTATTTATTTAGTTTAATCGATTTTTGTCAATATTTTGTTTTTCTATTTGTCTCTCAGCAAGGAGCTGAGAGATTTGTCGGCAAGGAAGCTTTTGAACTTTGTAAAAAAGACAAAACTACTTACTGAATAGAATAGAACCAAATCACAGATATAAGGAGGAGGAGGAGAAGGAGGAGGAGGAGGAGGAGAAGGAGAAGGAGGAGGAGGAGAATAAGAAGAAGAAGAAGAAGGAGGAGGAGACGTAGGCCTTACATTATATTAATTAGTTATTTTTTCAAATATTTCTTAATTTTAATTATTTTAACCGCAATGGTAGTAAAAGCATATTATTCAGGGGCTCTAAAGCTAAAAATATATATACAACTTTTGTTTGCTGTCTTGGCAATATATACACTAATACAAGACAACAGGTGCAACCAATAATATGAGTAAATTTCAGTATGTCTAAAGTATACAGGGTGTTTATATATAAGTGCGAAATATTTTAGGTGGTGGTTGCCGAAGTTATTTCGCGAAAAAAAGTTCATATGAACGTAGGTCGAAATATGCTTCGTTTGCGAGATACAGAGTGTTTAAATTTTAATTTTTTATTTATTATTATTAATTATTTCAGAGAATTTTATTGACTCGAAATTTGTAAAATGCTTTGGAGGAATAAATATGCATTTTTTGGAGTGATCCGAATATTTTTACTTGCACCAGTGGCGTTCGTGCGAGAATGCCACAAAAAAAACAAAACACAAACACAAAAAAATGGTACGCCACTGACATTTTCCTGTTTTAATATTTTTTGGAAATCTGCAATCAATTCTGAATGAAATTGGTCTCTTTAATTTTTTTCGTAAGATGCACCGTTTTGGAGAAAAAAAAATATATTTTATTGCAAGTTGTGTATTTTTAATTCGTGTTGATACATCATCTAGTAGGTTGCTGCCAATATTTCTAAATAAAATACAACCAACAAATTTGGTGTCAATATTTTTGAAATTCTTTCAAGTAACTAATAAAAATAAACAAAAAATTAAAACTTAAAAACTCTGTATCTCGGAAACGAAGCATACTTCGATCTACATTTATATAAATTTTTTTTCACAAAATAACTTCGGCAACCCCTCCTAAAATATTTCGAACTTATATATAAGTACCCTGTATAAGAGATACCTTAAGTTAGTTAATTAATGAAACCTTCTTTTACAAATGACATATATTTGATTTATGCAAATACATATATAATTTACACCATTTGTCCTGAAAAACAGCGTGCATAAAGAACTGACATTTAAAATATACTTTTCCGCGGGATATTTATATGTCGATAAAACGAAAGTGTAAATATTTCGAATATATTTTATTTACGTCAGTACCTATGTTATTTGGATTTGTAGTCACCATGAATAAGAACTCGCTTGAATTTTTTCCCTGCAAAATACTTACGAGGGTGGTCTGAAAAGTTTCCAACCTAACAAAGATACATGACATTTTTTCAGATTTTTTTTTTATTTCTCAACATAGTCTCCCTGTAACTCTACACACTTCTCCCAGCGATGCTCCCATTTTTGTACCCCATCCAGATAGTACTCGGCGTTTTTCTCTGCAAAATAATTGTTCACGAAGGTGATTGCCTCTTCATTTGACGAAAATCTCTGTCCTCCGAGCGCAATTTTTAGATGGGTGAACAAAAAGAAGTCGCTTGGGGCTAGATCTGATGAGTAAGGCGGATGGTCAAGCAGTTCAAACCGTAAGTCGTGGATTTTCGCCATGGCAACCGCTGAGGTGTGAGACGGTGCGTTATCTTGATGAAACAGGATTTTCTTTTTCTGCAAATGTGGCCGTTTTTCCGCAAGTTATGCCTTCAGCTTGTCAAGTAATGATGCGTAGTATGCTCCTGTAATGGTTTTTCCTTTTTGAAGATAACCGAATAAAATAACTCCATGACTATCCCAAAAAACTGTCGCCATCACTTTCCCAGCTGAAAAAACAGTTTTTCCTTTTATGGAGCCGGTTCCCCCTTTGCAGTCCACTGTTTGGACTGTATTTTTGTTTCAGGTGTATAATGGTGTATCCTAGTTTCATCTACAGTAATTAATCGGCGCCAAAACTCGGATTTATTGCGTCTAAACTGCGTCAACAGAGCGTTGGGAATGTACATTCGAACACGTTTTTGGTCTAACGTGAGCAAACACGGCACCCAATGCGCGGACAGCATTCTCATGTTTAAATTCACTTTAATTCGGCGGTCGTCTAGCACCATTTGGTGAACTTTGGCGATGTTTTCCTCGGTAGTTGCAGTTTTTGGACGTGCCGAACGTTCATCGTCTCCCAAGCTCTTATGGCCACGTTTAAATTCAGCTGCCCAAAATTTCACTGTGGTAAATGATGATGCAGAGTCCCCATACACAGAATCCAACTCATCTTTGATTTNGTGTGCTGGGGATGCTTTATGTAATTAGTTTTCTCCTGTCTTCACTAAAATTTAGTATATGACCAAGAAGAGTCGAAACATTTATTCTTCGAGAGTTCTGTTTGTAAATGTTAATATTTTTAGACAACTATCAACAATACTTTTATTATTCTCTTTTTTTTTGTTGAAAAGATAAGAAAATAAAAGAAAGACTTATGTACTGATCAGTTAAATGAACGGTTTTTGAGTTTTTTATGTACCTGGTCATCGCCAATTACAGACTTGTACTTCGAGGCCTCTCATCCAACTCCCACTACTATACTGCGTACTAAATGAGTACGCCATACGGGGAACGTACCCGTCTACCCTCTCTTAACGTCTACAGGCACGTACCAGTACTGATGTCATTGTCAACGCAAACGGAATCTCCCATTATATTGCCCAGGCCTAGATGAGTGCTCAACGACACTGACACTATAAAACCGTTGACGTTGTCGCAACAGAGCTTTTAGGCGTCCGAGCCTACAACGATGAAGTGGGTAAAGAGCGATAATCCCGCTCGACCCCACTCCATCCGAGGTCATAAATTCTGTCAAGGATATTGGCACGGGCGGAGTTTTTGTGGAGTCACCACTAAAAATGCTTGCAATGAAAAAGGGCGATACGTTTGGGGGCATTATAGAGGCCATTACGGAAGGTCTCAGAGGACCACCGTTACCTGAAGAAAGGTCCGTCTGCAGCGGCTCAGAACCAATAATGAGAAATGTAATGAACACCGTGGGGGCTACCCAACAACGGTAGCTCAAACATTTCCAGCTAAGGCTATGAAAGCGCAATATAAGTCTGTAACAACAACCCGAAAAGCCTACTTTCAATATTAGCACGAGCTGTGAAAGCCTTAAAACTACTATTATATGAAACTCTTTTACTTCTTACGTTATAAAAACAGTTAAATATCGTATTACTAAGATACGTACCCTTTTGTTTCAAAGCCCTTTTATCTGTAGGATGAGGTATAAGAATTGAAGCAAGTTCTGTTTAATTATTTCTTCTATTTAATAAAAAATTTCTCATTTTCAGACGAATGTTCCAGACGAATGTACTCCAACCAACATAAAGTGTACGATGAATTAATGGTAACATATTTGATTTATACATTAATTACCTTCGAATATCATAACAATACTGTAGTCGTTTTGAGACAACTTCTATTAAAATATATTTAAGTATTTATAATTTCAACAGCTTTAGATTTATAACCAGTTTTTGAGTTAGGTCGTTACCATTGAAATAACGGGCTTACTGAGAAAGGAACACCTCACACAAGCAGATACTGGACAAAGGTCACGTAAGCCTTATCTGACAGTCCCAGCACGATTCCCGCTATATCCTATAAGTGATTTCAACAGTTTTTCTGTTAGGTAAAATAATAATATTATACGTAGACTGTATTTGATGATTCATAATAATTATTTAGGTATCTATTGTTAATATGTAATCGTGAATAAAATTTTAAAAGTGTGTTAAAATTTCCTCTAGACTAGATGAAATTTAACTTTTATAAATTTCTGTTGCAGGCAATTTTAATCTACAGCATAAAGATCAAGGAAAAGTTTTGATTAAAAATAAATATATACTGGTTGATCCACAACGGAAGCGGGAATCTATGATCTAAGAAGTTCCGTTTTTCAGTCGGTGTTTGCGTTGGTTAAATTTTATCGGAGTAGAAGAATGCTCTCTGCCAATTTTATCAGACTTGTAGTTTTTGAGCCATGTGATCAATTTAAAAATTATAAATATTTTGCGTTTCAGAAATTACGAATGCAGAATTAAATGTAAACCAGAGATATTTCAAATGTTTGAAGTGGCTAGCTAAAGAATAAATCGGAAAGAATATGACTTCCATAGAGTTTTATTTTTAAACATTTGCCTCTTACTTTATGTTTCGACCTCATCCTGAATGCCGTGAATATATTACAAGTTGACTTCATATATTAATTAGGTATTCATTTATAGCAATAATTGCTAATTATCTTTAGAAGTTATACTTTCTTTTATAATTTCGCGTTTATGCTCTCGGATATGTGTTAAATAATAATAATTTTTTCTAAAAGAGCTCAAGATCATCACCAATAATCAAATGGTTCAAAGAAAATAATTCCCAAAATCCGTCGTAAGTCCACTAAGGACCATTGTTTTTTATGATTTTCGAACATTTTACTAATAATATGTTTGCTTACTTTACTTTCTACTTGCAATCTTACAGATTTTACTCTTTTTACGAAATTTTATTTTAATGTAATTTTTTATTTATTTAGTTTAATCGATTTTTGTCAATATTTTGTTTTTCTATTTGTCTCTCAGCAAGGAGCTGAGAGATTTGTCGGCAAGGAAGCTTTTGAACTTTGTAAAAAAGACAAAACTACTTACTGAATAGAATAGAACCAAATCACAGATATAAGGAGGAGGAGGAGAAGGAGGAGGAGGAGGAGGAGAAGGAGAAGGAGGAGGAGGAGAATAAGAAGAAGAAGAAGAAGGAGGAGGAGACGTAGGCCTTACATTATATTAATTAGTTATTTTTTCAAATATTTCTTAATTTTAATTATTTTAACCGCAATGGTAGTAAAAGCATATTATTCAGGGGCTCTAAAGCTAAAAATATATATACAACTTTTGTTTGCTGTCTTGGCAATATATACACTAATACAAGACAACAGGTGCAACCAATAATATGAGTAAATTTCAGTATGTCTAAAGTATACAGGGTGTTTATATATAAGTGCGAAATATTTTAGGTGGTGGTTGCCGAAGTTATTTCGCGAAAAAAAGTTCATATGAACGTAGGTCGAAATATGCTTCGTTTGCGAGATACAGAGTGTTTAAATTTTAATTTTTTATTTATTATTATTAATTATTTCAGAGAATTTTATTGACTCGAAATTTGTAAAATGCTTTGGAGGAATAAATATGCATTTTTTGGAGTGATCCGAATATTTTTACTTGCACCAGTGGCGTTCGTGCGAGAATGCCACAAAAAAAACAAAACACAAACACAAAAAAATGGTACGCCACTGACATTTTCCTGTTTTAATATTTTTTGGAAATCTGCAATCAATTCTGAATGAAATTGGTCTCTTTAATTTTTTTCGTAAGATGCACCGTTTTGGAGAAAAAAAAATATATTTTATTGCAAGTTGTGTATTTTTAATTCGTGTTGATACATCATCTAGTAGGTTGCTGCCAATATTTCTAAATAAAATACAACCAACAAATTTGGTGTCAATATTTTTGAAATTCTTTCAAGTAACTAATAAAAATAAACAAAAAATTAAAACTTAAAAACTCTGTATCTCGGAAACGAAGCATACTTCGATCTACATTTATATAAATTTTTTTTCACAAAATAACTTCGGCAACCCCTCCTAAAATATTTCGAACTTATATATAAGTACCCTGTATAAGAGATACCTTAAGTTAGTTAATTAATGAAACCTTCTTTTACAAATGACATATATTTGATTTATGCAAATACATATATAATTTACACCATTTGTCCTGAAAAACAGCGTGCATAAAGAACTGACATTTAAAATATACTTTTCCGCGGGATATTTATATGTCGATAAAACGAAAGTGTAAATATTTCGAATATATTTTATTTACGTCAGTACCTATGTTATTTGGATTTGTAGTCACCATGAATAAGAACTCGCTTGAATTTTTTCCCTGCAAAATACTTACGAGGGTGGTCTGAAAAGTTTCCAACCTAACAAAGATACATGACATTTTTTCAGATTTTTTTTTTATTTCTCAACATAGTCTCCCTGTAACTCTACACACTTCTCCCAGCGATGCTCCCATTTTTGTACCCCATCCAGATAGTACTCGGCGTTTTTCTCTGCAAAATAATTGTTCACGAAGGTGATTGCCTCTTCATTTGACGAAAATCTCTGTCCTCCGAGCGCAATTTTTAGATGGGTGAACAAAAAGAAGTCGCTTGGGGCTAGATCTGATGAGTAAGGCGGATGGTCAAGCAGTTCAAACCGTAAGTCGTGGATTTTCGCCATGGCAACCGCTGAGGTGTGAGACGGTGCGTTATCTTGATGAAACAGGATTTTCTTTTTCTGCAAATGTGGCCGTTTTTCCGCAAGTTCTGTCTTCAGCTTGTCAAGTAATGATGCGTAGTATGCTCCTGTAATGGTTTTTCCTTTTTGAAGATAACCGAATAAAATAACTCCATGACTATCCCAAAAAACTGTCGCCATCACTTTCCCAGCTGAAAAAACAGTTTTTCCTTTTATGGAGCCGGTTCCCCCTTTGCAGTCCACTGTTTGGACTGTATTTTTGTTTCAGGTGTATAATGGTGTATCCTAGTTTCATCTACAGTAATTAATCGGCGCCAAAACTCGGATTTATTGCGTCTAAACTGCGTCAACAGAGCGTTGGGAATGTACATTCGAACACGTTTTTGGTCTAACGTGAGCAAACACGGCACCCAATGCGCGGACAGCATTCTCATGTTTAAATTCACTTTAATTCGGCGGTCGTCTAGCACCATTTGGTGAACTTTGGCGATGTTTTCCTCGGTAGTTGCAGTTTTTGGACGTGCCGAACGTTCATCGTCTCCCAAGCTCTTATGGCCACGTTTAAATTCAGCTGCCCAAAATTTCACTGTGGCAAATGATGATGCAGAATCCACACACACAGAATCCAACTCATCTTTGATTTGCGTAGGCGTATTGCCTTTCAAAAACAAATATTTAATGACAGCTCGATACTCGATTTTGTCCATTTTCATAAAAACACTCGCATCAACTCACTCAAACGACTGTTACATAACAACTGCGCGTCCAAAATGGCTGAAATTTTGGTGGGTAAAACAGAAGAACAACGAAATTCACTAGCTTTTATTTATTAGTGCTGCCATCATCATGTTGAGGTCGGAAACTTTTCAGACCACCCTCGTAATAGAAATCCTATTGCACAAAAAAATGGTCACGATTGGCCATGACGTTGAGTTAAAAATTGACCAAGACATGCCTGCAACGCGCTGCCACGAGGTGTGTCTAACAAAAAAAGTTCAATCGGCTACTGAGAAAAATACGTGGCGGCTAGTCTTTAAATAGAACACCCTGTAAATGAGGCAATAAATTCTAGCAAATTTATAAAATCCTTTCATGGATAGAATCTAGCAAGAAATACCGATACTAGAGCTTGTCTGAAACAGTTATCCAACAACACTAAATAATATAAGCTCCAATAAGTACAATAGCTTTCGCCGTAGTTCCTCCTAACTCCTAACCGCAGTACAATAGCCTTAAAGAAGTGGATAATTACCCCGAAAGGATTTCCAAATAACTCCTAAAAGCTATATTCATATTTTTACTCGAAATCAATAGGGTTTAGTTGCCTTGAGGAAAATCTAATTAAATAAATTGTCTATTTCCATTGCATTCACCCAATGTCCTGACCTCTTTCAGGTAAAAGCATCAAGCTACGTAACAGAATACTCAACCAAATTGAAAAAAGGCCTGGACGTACACGCTTAGTATTTAAACGTGGCATCATTAATCTTCCTCTTTTATAAACGGCTATTACAAAATTAACGCCGAGGTCTATTATAAGAATTTGGCTGATAGGCTTCCGACGTTACAGCCAACATAATTCATTTTTGCAAAAGCAGCCGAAATTCGAACGGTAGGAGAGACTGGGGTTGTTTGCTCAATTTTTGCCCCTTATTTTTCTTTAATTTGTAACGTTGAAACAAAACAAACCAACTTTCACGCGGTGGCTATACGTATACCTTTAATGAAATAAAAAGTAAATTTTAAATTAATTTGAGCAGCAGCTTCTAAGTGGCAAAAATACACAAGCAATAAAATGTTTTTTCGCAATCTTTCATAAAGATTAGTGCTCTTATATCAGAATTTTTTTCTATTTTATTCTTATACAGGATGAAATTAAAATATCGCAAACCTTAATGGGAGATTCTATATCACAAACTAATGAAAGATATTCATATAAAATAATATTTTTTTAAACTGCAAAGAAATGGAAGAAACCATTTCATTTGAATTTAGTGCATAGTTTTAGTTTCTGATTATCCTCAAATTCATGTATTTGCTACAACTTTTTATACCTACTAATTTTCTCTCAGAATTTTTTTATCTTTTAAGATACCTCAAATTGAACTATCTTTATAGAATCACAGACAAAATAGCTATCGCCCCAGACCGCTACTGCAATAGGCCAGCAGTTTTAAATTTCCGAATTGCCGATAGAGTGCACCACCAGCAGAATTTTAGGGAGAATCAAATTTACTTAAATGTAGTATTGATAAAAATGTTTTAAATAATGAACGCATAGGTACCTAACTATATGGTCAACTTACAATTAGACGATCGGATATTCTGCAATGGTTAATTTAATCATAATTTCGTTAATTAGCTACTATTTTCATTTTTTGGTATTGAAATACTGCAGAAAATATATTTCCAAATAAACAAAATTCGTAATGATATTTTAAACAGCCTGTAATATAATTGTTTTAATATTTGATGAGAAATTTATTTAATATACGAGGTGGGTTATTAGTAGTGATGTAACGAAAGCTAGTTTTTAAGCTTTCGCGAATGCGAATGCGAACATCTGTTGTTGACATTCGCGAATGCGAATATTCAGTTTTTAAATCTAGCGCCGTTTATCTATGATTCAAAATATGCCGCGCGCGACGCACATAATATTTCCGGTGACAACGGCGCAAGAGGCTAAATAAATTAGCGTCGTTAAGTTGGTAGAACGGTATTTTTGTATGATTGGAATTTTGTTCTGTTTTCGCTACCGGCTCAGATGAGTTTGTGAATTGTGAGGTTAGACTGTTGTTAGTTATTTCTTAACAGAAGTAAATCAACTTCTTGATTATAGAAAGATATAATTGTTTTAAGTAAGTTTTGTAATTAAAAAGAAAGGAAATGAATACTTTTTTGTTTAATTTACCTAATATTGTTTTCACATTCTGTATTTTTCTTTCACGTTCATATTCGCAAAATATTCAAAGATATTTGCGAATGCGAATGCGAATATCATAAATCAAACGAATATTCGCGAATGCGAATGCGTATATTCGTTACATCACTAGTTATTAGTACGTCGTGGAATGTTGGTTTGTATTTTGACATCCACTTATAAGTTTAATAAAAGATAGAAAAAAATTTTAAATACAAATGTGCGATATTCCCTTTATTTCTTTTAACATCAAAATTTGCTGGCATAAAATATATGTTTAAAGTAAAAAAATCATTAAAAAAATTAAAATTCAACCTTATTGAAATAACACAATGATTTTTATAACTAACCTTTACAACAACATAAGGAGAATACCTAAAAACGAAATAACGCTCAAATACCTAAAATTTTTACAAATTTTCATCATCTGTCTCTTTCTCTCTGCTGTCTTCAGGAGTCTCTGGGGCTTCCCGAGCATCTTCAGGACACCTAGGGAGGGAGCGTGGGGTAGAGCGCGTGGCCTTTTTAGCCTTCATCATCGAGTTTTGACGTCACAACATATGAGAAAAAAAACCTTTTTTGTTAGTAACTCGGAAATGGCTGGAAATATAAAAAATCTCCCCTTGGTTCTGAGTAGAGCACTCGGTGAGTGAGGTATAGTAGAGTTTCACAATATATGAAAAAAAAAAAAACAGTAAATACTCGAATTATCAAAAAAATCTTCTATGGTTCTGATTGGTGATCGAGTGAAAAACGTCCGAAGTCCGTATGGTTAAAAAAAAATCGGGACCAACGGTGTGTGACATCATAGAATATAAAAGTGTTTATAATTCGGAAACGGTGTGTTGAATCGAAAAAATAATTGAAAAAATCTCCCGACAACCCTGGTCCTGATTGTCTCTTCAGCATTGAATGCAAAAGGTTAGAAGTCCTTATGTGGAAAATAAATTTCGGAAACAAGAGGTGTGTAAGGTGATACAGTAAAAAAGGTCCTATAACTCGAAACTGGTGCGTTGAATCGAAAAAATAATTGAAAAATCTCCCCCTACACCCCTGGTTCTGACTGTTCGTTCTGCGTTAAATGCAAATGGTCCGAAGTCCGTATGTTGAAAATAAATTTTGGAAACAAGAGGTGTGTGACGTCATATAGTAAAAAGGCTGTATAACTCGGAAACGATGCGTAATTATTTCACATCTTCACATTTGTAACAAATATAACTCAATTGGTGCACCCCTTGGTTTTTACCGTATTTATCAACTTATTTCATATTTCTTTGAATTCGTATCAATCCAAGTATAATATTTTGTCCGCATATGCACTTCATTACGCAGAAAATGTGCTTTTGACATATTTACCATTTCACTATTCATATAAACTACCTCATTCACTTGAATATACGATAGTATATACAAAAATATCAATTAAATGCATTTAAAACTTAAAAGAAAAACAAATCGACACAAATACGTCAATGTGTCAACGTTGTATTGCTCAGAAAAACAACGATCGCATTGTACGGGTAGCTTTTAACAGAATCGGAAGTCAGTTTAGTTTAGTTATAAATATGAATATGTTCATAAAATAGTAGCTATTAATGCTAATAGTGACACTAAATATAAAGGTTAAGAGAGTTCTCAAATACTAATAATAATTGATTTTTGCTATACAGAATAGTGATTCCCAAACTTTTTGAAGAACTTACCTACAGTTAAAAATTCAAAATACCTACTTTTAAATGATCATTGTAACTAAAATAAAATATACATCCCTCAGCATTTGAATATTATGGGTAAAAAATTTTCAAATATCTGTAACTTGGCGAAATGTAGATATAAAGTTTTTTTTCATTTTATAAATTCATTTCTTCATCTCAATTCATTTAATAAATTTTTAGTTGTTTGAGTTTTTTTTGATTTTTTTGTATTTTATTTTTTACAGATAATGTACGCTATTAAACCAAATTTTATTATAGAAGTAAATCGCGATCACTAATTACCTAAAATAAATAAAATAAATATTATGTACGTATTTAAATTACCTATTATTAACTAAATATTCGGTTTTTTCCAATATTAAAAAGTTTATTTTGCATAATGCCATAATACTATACTTTTGACCATTTCTATTTAGTAAAAACATTTATATATGTATTGATAGGTTAATGACAAAATAGAAAAAACTTCTAGAACACTTAACAGATTTTATTTTCTATATTATTCCATTAAATATTTCCCGCCAGTGATCCAAGCGCCATGCGCCACTTCGAAGGATAGTTGATAATTCTATTAACGACTAGGTACTTTGGTAAAACAATATAAAAATTTATTATAATATTATTTTCGTTTTTTCAATCAAGTTTTTACAAATAAGTGTATCTATACACTTGTTTGTATAAATAGAGTAGTCGTTAAGAGAATTAATTAATAATACCAAAAAATCAGGGAAATTTGGGTCACGAACTTAGTGATTTGAAAAGTATGCCCCATATACAGTATGATGTATACGTATAGTAGGATCATATTCGATGCAAAGTAGAGCAAAAAGTTGTCGGTCTTTTATCAAAGGAAAATCGTGTCATCATTTTTAGGAGGCGTAAGATGAACCATTTCAAATTTAAAATGAAATTGAATGTAAAATCTGAAATACCGCTGCATACGCACTGTGTTCTGGTAGTAGCTGTAGTCGGCCAGGTGCATCGAGTGTACGAAGTGGTCGGTTATACATCAAATACTAACCTGGCGAGCTTGGCCGTAAATCAGAGAGCGCCTCCAAAAAACAAGTAAACAACAGTGGCGCGTACAGAGGTAAAATGTAGTAGGTACATATGTGGAATTTAAAAAACAAATTGGATTTATAATAAATTTAACATTTAAAATAAATAGTTTATGAGAATAAAGGAATTTTTGTAGGAACAAGGGTGCCAGACGTGAACTGATCCCCTCGTCTCTTCATAATGTATAAACAAATTATTCAATTTCTAAAACCCTTAAAAGCGTACTGCATTGGATCCCTTGACAGGCAATTATTTATTACTTTGCATCGAATATGATCCTACTATAGATGTTTCTGTTTTCGACATGTTTTAACACAACCTACAAATTTGGCTTTGGTATACACATTGTGGAAGGTCTCTATTCCTTTGTAAAAGCTCATTGTGTACACAAAAATGGTTTATTAGATAGAATGAAAATAGCAAGGGAGGAGAAGACCATAAACGCAAAAATATGAAAATGTTTCTAAATTTCTTGAAAGCATCGTCTAAGTTACTTATTTATTTAACTTTTTTTCTTCATCCTATTTCATATAAAAGTAATTTAAGGGTTCTTCGTAACACCTTTTCCGTTGAGAATGAAGTGATTTAGACAAATTATGTTACGCGTAAAACAACAGTTAAGTCAGCGGTTCTGAATAAGTTTTCTATTAAAAAGTTACACAAAAAATGTATTAATTACATATTCTACAAACTGCTGTTTGAAATATATGTACACATTTAAGACTTCTCCTGTGTACCGAAAGCTATTAAACTTTTGGAGAACAAAAAATTATGAACATGTGCACTGTAATTAGCTGCACATTTTATAAATATTTTATATTACACGGATTACACCGGGTGGTTCGAGAAATTGGTTGTGAACTAATAACGCATATGGTTTTTTAAATAAATAATGGTATCAAAAAATAAATATTGACTTAGTGATTACTCTAATATCTAGGGAATTATGTTTGGTCGTTTTCGATTTTTTTTTTAATAACTTAAGTTCAGAGCAATGTTATAATAACCAAACACAAAGGAGTGGATACACTAGAGTGTATCTTGAAATAAAAAGGTCTAATTCTCGTCATAGTATTGTTATAATATGCGACAATTATGCTTAGTAATTTTTTTAAATGACACTGTTCCATGTTACTGCATCTACAAAATTCTTTTTTTATATAATCTTTCGAATTATGTATCATTTGGTACCTCTTTAGTTCACTATTTTAGTGATATTTATTACACAGGACGACAAAATAAAAAAATCGTGTGTTTTTGAGATGTGACCGTACCTATCTGTACTAAAAAATTCAAACTAGTCGTCGAACTCACCCATCTTTAGTAAAATTTTCCACTGAATCCGAAAATGATAAAAAGAAAAATTTCTAGGGTATGGATTCTCCTTTACACACCCTCAATTACCCCCAAAAATTAAAAAAAAATCCAAACTGGCTATCCAACCCACCTATCTAGTAATATTTTCCGCTGAATCCGAAACTGATAAAAAGAAAATTTTCTGACTTATGGATTCTCCTCCACACATCCTCAGTTCCCCTCAAAAATTAAAAAAATTGCCACGCTGATCTGTATTTATTTTTATTTTTGAAAGAAGCAAGTGGGAAATACGAATGAATAGGGGGAATTCCTCACATTCAAACAATTTTTTTGCCATTTTCGGATTCGGCGAATTTTACGAAAGATCGGAAGTTTGGATTTTTTGAATTTTTGGGGGGAATTGAGGGTGTGTTGGGGAGAGTCCATATATCAGAAAATTTTCTTTTTATCATTTTCGGATTCAACGAAAAATTTTACTAAAGTTAGGTGGGATGGATGGCTAGTTTGGATTATTTTTATTTTGGGGGGGAATTGAGGGTGTGTGGGGGAGAATCCATAGGTCAAAATTTTTTTAATCATTTTCAGCTAGCGGAAAATTTTACTAAAGATAGGTGGATTGGATGACGAGTTTGGATTTTTTTAATTTTTGAGGGGAATGTGGGGGGGAATTCACAAGTCAGATTTTTTTTTATCATTTTCGGATTCAGCAGAAAATATTTTACTACAGATAGGTAGGGTCGCGTCTCAAAAACACACGATTTTTTTATTTTGTCGGCTTGTGTTATTTATGTGAGATATTCTGAAACTCGTTCTTAAAGATACATTTTCAGATCAATAGAGTCATACTTAATTTATAAAATACAATCAGGTATTAAACAAATGTAGTAGCTCATTTTTAATTTGAAATACGACCGCGTGTCATAATTTTTCTATAATCTCCATAGTTTCTGGGCTGTACTTAGATATTTCTCTTATTCCTTCTCATTACTGCTGATTTATTGCAATTTGTTGTAAGATTAATTATAATGAATGTATATAAGTTCCTGACCATATAATTAATTTTTGAAAATTATTTATTTCCTGGGATACTGGTAAAAAAAAACAATCCTTATGACATTCCTTACCTCGACTTGGTTCGTTTTAGAACATAATATTTTCACATGTCATATTGCCTTTTTTAAATTATACAGTGTGTATCAGCCAAATGGAATAAATTCAATAATAAATAAATTTGTGCGTGTTCGAAAAAACGCGCGGACACGTGATTGGTATTTTTAGTTGCGCATTTTTTTCAACAAAAACTTTTTATACAGGGTGTGTCATATAACAGTGGTCAATACCAACTTTCTTATTTTAAATGCAACACCTTATATATTATTCAATTTTTAGATTCTTCAGAAATTTCTAGATACATTTCATGTACAATGTCCTATACCTATATTCAACTGTTTCGGAAATATTAGTGTTAACAGATTTATTGCAAAAATTAACATCAAAAAAAGAAAATTATTTGATTACAGAAATTCACTACACACTCTATTTCCCATTTAGCTCTTGATAATGAGAAAGTAAGCCAAAACTATTTCTGCGTTCCTTTTTACTGATATGAAATAAAAAAAATATAAATAGTTTTGTTTACTTTTGTTTAAAACGCCTGGCCTTAGTAACGTGTTGTCTACCTGCATGACAGTAGTTGTCAGTGTTATAGTCCTTTGAATTTCGTTAACTGCATATCAGAAAAACGGTTCATTTAACAGAAATGTACAAAATAACAATTCTACAGATGATTGGTTATGGAGATAACACACGGACACAAATGGAAGTTGCTCGCTTATTTCATGAAAGATTTCCAAATTTGCCGCCTATATCCCAAGGGACAATTTGTAAAATAGAAAAGCAATTTCGTGAGCTTGGATATATGTAAGGCAAATAAAAAAAGCAGCTGCCAATGCAATAAGTGATAATACCAAATTGGATATTATGTATGAGTTTGAGGAAAACCCACATACTTCTAGTCGAAAAGCAGCCCCAATGTTCGATGTTAGCCATTCATTATTCGAATATGAAAAGAAAATAAAATGCATCCCTATAAAACGAAATCAACTCAGGAGCTCATGGAAAACGATTTTGATAGGAAAACGTATTTTTGTGAACAAACGATGGCAATGATAGATAATGTGATCTAATTAGAACATGTTATGATCAGTACACCTTTACACTTCACGGTCATGCTAATCGTCAAAATTGCCGCTATTGATCTGATGAAAATCCTCACTGGATTAGTAGAACATACGCAATACCATGAAAAGGTTAATTTTTGGGCAGGAATTATTGGAGATCATATCATGGTCCTTTTTTCATTGATGGCAATTTGAATGGCGATAATTATTTAGCACTGCTCCAAAATAATGTCGTGCCAACTTTGACAAACTTATATTCTGATCCAGCAAACCCACAAGTTTCAGCGAATATGATATGGTTTCAACAAGATGGAGCACCGCCCCATTACCAAATCAATGTCCGGTAGTCCCTCAATCGAATATTTCCAAATCGGTGTATAGGGAGGCGAGGATCGATGCAATGGCCAGCACGATACCCTGATCTGACACCATTAGATTTCTTTTTATGGGGATATGTCCAAAATATTATTTACAAAACTAAACCCCTCGACTTTGCTGACTTAAGGAGACGAATAACACTTGCGATTAGATCGGTCACGCCTGAGATGTTAGAAAAAATTTTTCTATTTAAAATTAGGATGTAGTCAAGACGTTCGCGGCGAGCATTTTGAACATCTCCTACATTGACGTTAATGTTAATTTTTTGCTTTTTTACATTATCAATAAATAAATACTATTACTTATTAGTTTTTGAGGGTGTTGTAGCGAATTTCTGTAAACAAATAATTTTCTTTTTTTAATGTGAATTTTTGCAATAAATCTGGAAAAACTTAATGTTTAAAAATAAGTTGTTATTGACACATCCTGTATAAAAAGTTGAAAAAAATGCGCAACTAAAAATACCAATAGACGTGTCCGAGCGTTTGTTCGAACACGTCCCCATTTATTTATTATTGAATTTATTCCATTTGGCTGATACACACTGTATAAATACCTACCTAAGTTGTTTAACAATATAATAGAAAACTTAAATTTATTTATATTATGTTTGGCATATGTTCAAAAGTTTTAAACAATATTTTGATCTATGTAAGTTTTAAAGTGTTTTTAATAATGTTTTATATGATTGTGTTAAATTTTTTTTAGATAATAACAGTTATACAAGAAATTTTGTAATAATTCATGTTTTGATGCTGTTATCTGAAGATGGGGTAAAATAATAAACGATCGTAATAAACAGTTTCTGGATGAAAAATTATTTTATAAACTAAGTGTTTTTTACCAGTATCCCAGGATAAAAATAATTTTCAAGAATAAATATAATAAAGAAAGAGAAGGCGTTTTTTATCTTTAGTTTTAGTTGCTTTGCTGATATTTTCTATTTATAAGCTCTTCTTAAAATTATGAAAATACATAAGGATAAATTGACCAATTTCAAACTGTTAGAACTTCTAATAAATTTACTAAAAAATGAACGCCTTTTCAGTATTTATAGAGTATTTCCATCTCGCAGTTTTTTACGCTTCCGTTCCGTTTTGTGAAATACTCGAACATTAACACATTCTAGGCCCTGTCGCTGGAGCTAAGGCCAATTAGAAACCAACTTAATGAGATCGGGTCCAATATACTGCCATGTTTTAATTTGTATAGGGATACGAAATGGGCTTTCAGACCTAGAACCGTTCTAATAAATCATATTTCTATTAATTTGAGATGGGAGCGAAGCCTGTATACACTTCCATGAAATTTACAATTGGCATTTTTTAGCTTTTTAATATTTTCGTACTATTTCAGATAAAAAAATGTCTCGTGTTCTTCTTTTCTCATCATTTATTATAAATAAAAATAATAAAATTGGCAATGCTGAAAACTATGTATATAAAAAGTTTGAATTTATTTATAAATATAAAAACTTGCAAAAACTTAAAAAATTTAGTTACTGTTTTGAGTAAATCTGTAAGGATGGACATATTGTATTGAAATATGATAAAATATGTATTCCTCCAATAAAGCTTTTTTAGAAAATAAGGGAATGGCGAAAAAAGGAAAACGTCAGGTGATAGGTACAAAATACATAACATTGACTCTTTTTTATTAGACATTTTGTTTTCTCTTTTCCTCTTTTATACTTATTCTACCTTATACTACACAGGCAATGTTTTGGTAAAAATTTATTCAGAATGCCCTTGACTTAAAAGCAAAATGTAAAGTCGAATTATTATTGCTTGCAGATTTCAAGGGTACTTAAGAGACATGAAAAGGTTTTTTATTTTTGTCGGAAAAAAATTGTTACGTTACGTTAAGAGATTTCTATTAAACGTATTCACGACAAAACGAACTAATCAGTTTATTAGAAAGCACAATGCAAACACTATAGAGTGGATTCTCTAGCACTGAGTTTGTTTAAAAGTGTCAGCGCTCCCAGTAGATGGACCAGAAACTATTATTATTGAATACAAAGCCTACACTATAAAAAGTGGAATCTCTAGCAATGAGTTTGTTTAAAAGTTTAAGCTATCCCGGTAGGTGTTAAGTTATTTATTCTTAAGCAAGAACTTAGTGAGTAAACAAAATATTGTAACGCATTAACTCGCTTTTAATCTCATATATAGAGAAATTCTATCTAGAAAATTTTGGTTTGTATAATTTATTTAATCAACACCAAATCCCACTGAATAATATGAAATGATATTTTAAAATTAAATAGATATCTCAGAAACGTTGGAAATAACAGATACTAATCCAGTTATCGCTTTATATAGTCTATGCTTTGTGGTAAACAATTTAAAACAAGAATTTGAAATAATTGTAAATATGGGACATTCCATGTCAACCGGGGCAACGTTCTTTCCAAAAATAAAAGCAAAAAATATATATTTAAGGTCTCAAAATGTTCGTATACTCAAGAGCTTTCGAATAAACGATTCCCATTTTTGAGAAAATTTCGTAATTCATAATGACGGCCACAAAATGTCGACTATATCAAAATATCCCAGTCTAATAGCAAACTTTACGATTTTGGACATGCTGAATCCGAATTTCATATTCTTAACAGACATTTTTTACCATTTTTTGTTTTTAGAACAAATTTTTCTGGAAAAAAGGATTTTTTGTCTAAAAGTAACTTCTTGTACGTTTTTTGACATACTAACATTGAGTTATTGGATTATGAAGTCTAAAAAAATTGAGGCATCTATTTTTATGTTTGTTGACATATAGACTAGGCGGTATCTGTTTTGGTTTGGGTGAATCGTATATCCACGGAGATTTTTGTCTTTTTGGCTTTCAAATATCACTAGAAATGAAAATTTTTCTATGCGCATAAAAAAAAACGTGGGCTTAACTTTTGGCGGCACAATATGTTAAAAAAAATCGAAAAATGTCATATATTTCTTCCTATTTAATTATGTATCTTTTCAAGAGTTGATTTTAGGCGAAAATGGAAGAGGAAAAAAATGTTTGCAATTAAATTTTTTACAATACACGTCTACTTACAAATCGAATGAATCATGTTTATTATTGTAAAAATCGAAAAAATCGCATAAATGGGGTTAAAAAACAATACTTTTTAGGGATTTTTTTTTGGGGTATTTAAATTGGGTATAGGACCTTTATGCTTGGCTCAAAAAAACTTCATGTTATGTAGAATTATCACACCAAATTTCATCAAAATCGGTTCGATAGATTTTGCATAATAATTTTGCAATCCAGATTTTGAAAAAAAAAGCAAATTTTCAAAATTTTGCACAGCAAAAACCAAGGCCCTTAGATACTTGAAAATTTAATCACATATAGAAGGGCTCTCAAGCTTTCAAACTTTTTTTGAAAAAT